>NC_090648.1:139028614-139282391 GCF_040937935.1 Hyperolius riggenbachi
AAGTCCTGCACAGCCAGAGAATGTTTACATAAATGTATCAAGTAAAGAATGTGTACACAAGATAAGCTTAACAGCAGTTCGGATGTGGGTTCTCCCTGCAGAAGAAAGAGTCAGCCCTGTGATGTAACCCTTTGAATGCGGTTTTACAAAAAAAAAAATCACTGTGTTAGTATATTATATGCTGTAAATAATCTTTTAGAGCAAAAGAAGAAATTCTGGGTTATATTCTGCTTTAATCGCGGTTTAATAAGTAATTATAGCTGATAAGACTATGTGGGGCTGAGAAACACTTCTGACTACAAGGAACAGACAAAAAGTTCAATAGTTCAAAATTTCTCTGTGTGGGAGCTGAGAAACAAAACCCTACCATCATGTACCTGGCTGAGAGTCAAAAGAATAAAGGTAGATTTTAAACTAAAAATATAAAATAAGGGAATGAAATTCCAGGGAAGTCTTATTTAGGGGTAATACTATAGATACAATTGTTTATCTCAGTTTATTTTCACTTCAAGTTTGCATTAACTAGTACCAAGTCCAAACCAAATAGCACCCTTTTAACTCACACCAACACCAAAGACCATAAAAAAAACAACACTCTAAGCTGTTCTGTGACACCAGATGTTCAGCATTGCTGTATTTAGGTTTTCCATTTAAAGCCTGCTTTTCCTTATACTTCAGTCTCTTAATCTATATCATCCATGTGTGCATCTAAATGTGAGTTCCTCTCCTGCAAGCATGGGGGGAGGGGTAACATCATGACATCATCACACACTGCCAGCTCTACATGCATACAGGGGACTTAAACTTAAGTACCCATGCGAAAATGCATTAGGGGGATCAGTGGAGGCCAGAGATCAATTCCCGATCGATCTTCACTAGCCTGGTATTGACAACTCTAGACACATGGACATATTACAAAGCAGCAATCACAGCGACGTTTCGGAGGAGAACCTCCTTTATCAAGTGATGTCAGTATCTGAAGAACAAAAAACCATGCTTGGCTTTATATACTCATACAACATGGTAATCTACCAATCACATTGCACTTTCGCCTATGGCGACCAATCCCCTCACATCCTGTCTAGCGGACCTGATGGGTAACTACTACTTATTATGCACAATGTGTGCGACCAATGAGAATCTTCAGAGCAACACTGAGCCCGCTATGGGCTGTGGTGCAATACGATGATCGCATCGCCAACCCAGAAGAGCCATTGACCAATGGAGGAAGAGAAGATGTAACACGTCATCATGTTAACGCCCCATGTTGGAGTGGACCTGATGGGAAACCTCTTGCCTCACAATCAGATTGGCTCACCACAGACCACATGGGCAGATAAAATAGTGCCCCCCCACGTTTTTGTTACTGAGTGTGACACGACCAACGCTACGCATACGCATAGGGCCGCCGACCAAAGAGACAAGAGACTGTGAATCAGAGCAGATACAATCAGGCTCGGCTTTTCCCACCTAGCCCGAACAAAGAGCCGCTAGTGAGCCTGCACAGGATCGCGGAGAGGTAAATAAATCTTCGCTTGTCAAGCTTGTCGGGGAAAGTTTCGGGGGGAGTCAGCGCTGGATTCCTCCAAGTTTCAGAGGACAGGGAAGCCTCATTGGGACCCTGAGGCTTCCCCCTCCCAAGGTAAGTATCCCCCAGGGGGATTTTTTTAAATTACAGAGTCTCTTTAAATATAGTTAAACAATATTACACGATATCATAAAAAACGATCATTTGTGGTGAAATGAAGGTCGCTCGTTGCTTTTTTTGGAATAGATTACAAAACTTTCTCAAGACGTGGTACATATAATCCAGGAAGTACATCTCATGAAGTTGTGAGTACTAGTACTGATCACAGTCATTTCATTACAACACGTTGTGAGTTTTAGAATATGATACATCACATACAAAGCCAAGTGTTTACATTTAACTAGCCAATTAGTCCAGTGGGTTTTTTCCTTCTGGTTGAACTTGATGAACGGATGTCATTTTTTCAACCAAACTAAATAGGTTACTATGTTACATATGTGATTACTCTGTTTGGCTGATCTGACCACACTGGACTATTTTTTGTGCTGTCATGTCAAAGTAGTTGTCACTCATATTCTTTTTTTTTTTTTTTTTTTAAGGTAGAATGTATTTATTCCACAATGATACATCATACAGCTATTGCTATTCATCTCTCCACACCTCACCACCCAGAAATCCCTATCCAGCCCCACCCCCACACTGTGGCATAGTTATGGGGGGGGAACAAGGCACATGTGTCAGAGGGTGCAGCACCTGAGGGCGTTGTTACATACACTTTGAAGGTTAGGTATGTGCCATTATTGCACACATACCTGCTACCACTGCCCCCTGATGCCCTCCGGTCCCTGCAGCACCTGTGAGAAAAGCAGGAAGAAGTAAATCTTCTCCCCTGCTCTCCGCCCATTCCCTGCCTCCTTCCAGCCATCCTCTCCTCATAATCAACATGGGGAGGGCTGTATGGAGGAAGAAAGGGGGCAGGAAAGGGCAGAGAGCAGGCAGGAGCAGGGGAGAGAACCAAACCCCTTCTTGGACCAATGACACACTCTCAGTGAAGATCACAGATCTGGGAATTCACTAAGCTGCAAATGAGGAATAATTTTCTGTTGGAAAAGAGAGAGAGAGAGAGAGAGAGAGAGAGAAAGAGAAAGAGAGAGAAAGAAAGAAAGAAAGAGAGAGAAAGAGAGAGAGAGAGAGAAAAAGAGAAAGAGAGAGAGAGAGAGAGAGAGAGAGAGAGAGAGAGAGAGAGAGAGAGAGAGAGAGAAAGAGAGAGAAAGAAAGAAAGAAAGAAAGAAAGAAAGAAAGAAAGAAAGAAAGAAAGAAAGAAGGGTGGGGGTGGGAAGGAGACTCTTAACCTTATAATTTTACATGATGCTGAGCTTTTCGAGGCATAACATGTTGTGCTTATGAATAAGTGTGTGTTTAATAATTGATCCACATACTATCCATCTCCTTCAGACTACTTGTTTCCTTCTCATCCTGAAGGAGAGTGTGGTCATGTAAAGGAAGGTTGCTGTGCATAGTATGTATGGGGGATGGTGGAAGAGCTGTTTTATACCTTATGCTGGCCTAAGCAGATATGGATAATGGGGCTTCAAATGCCTGTTCATTCTTTTTCATGCCATGAACAGTAAAAAGCCAGCAGATACACTGTATATACCACTGCAAGTGCTCATATGTGCTGGCCTGGCTACATGGACAACAATGGTAAAACTCATTACTGTGATAAGATAGTTATAATTACTGAAGCTCTAAAGATGTGACATTCAGGCAAATAGAGTACAGGCTGACATCATCTAAATATGTTGGAAATGCTCCTTTTATATAGTTGCCATTAAAGAGCAACTGCACCATACCTAAGGAAAAAAAATCCTTATACAATAATTGCAATATACTTCAAATAACGAGCTGTATTACACAGACATACCCAGTCTTCCCAGGAGTGGATGTCCCATTAAATCCACCAGAAGGTCAGATTAGGCATTGCTCAGAGAAATTACAAAAAAAACTAAAAGCTACATTTCAAATTCTACAGACCTTAGTTAGCATTTTAAGTTTTCATGTTTATACAATACAATTAGAAAAAGATTGAACAAGTGTGTCTTGTTTGGGCAAGGTGGCCAGGAGAAAGACATTTTATCTAAAACCTGGGTTTGCAAAGTTGCATCTAAACAAACCTCATGGTGTTGGGAACAATGTCCTTCCAGACGGATGAGATCAAAGTGGAGATGTTTGACCAAAATACACAGCGTTATGTTTGGTGAAGACCAAACAAAGAATATCAGCTAATACACTTGATGTCAACTGTCAAGCATGGTGTTAGAGGAATGATGATTCGGAATTGTTTAGCAGCTCTCAGGACCTGGGCAACTTGCAGTCATTGAGTCGACCATGAACTCCTCTGTTTACCAAAGTATTCTAGAGTTCCATAAGGCCATCTGTGAGACAGCTAAGACCTGGCCAAAACTGGGTCATGCAATTGCACTCCAGCATATCTACAATAGATTGGCTTAAAATAAAAGAATCAAGGTGTTGCAATAATGGTGTAGGTAGGAGGAGCCCAATGTATAAACAATTAATTCTATAGGCGAACAAAATATATAAGGATGTCACGATTGGTGTAGCAGAGAGGGTCTGATTCTCGGTGATCTGCAGTATCACTGGGAATACAGATATATATCCGATTATTGATGATCTGCAGTATCACCGATAAACCGATATAACGCTAACCTCTGAACACCGGAGTAGTGTGAGTGCTTGGTGCAACAGTAATACCGTGATGACTAAGCCTCAGAAACAAGTGCCGTACTGTATGAAGTACTGCAGCAATACAGATTCCTTCCGAAGGCCTGGACTCCCCCAGGGGAGGAGTCAGGCGGAGCGTAGGAAGGACAGAACGTGAGTGACACCTAGGAGAGGGCGTCACTAACAGATCTGGGAACTGCCTCTAACAGCAAGGTCAGTTCTCGAAGTCGGGCAAGCCAGGTCGTAACACACGGACAGATACAGTACAGATACAGAAAGCAGAGGCGGAGTCTAATAAACAGGCAGGGTTCGGCAACAGGGTATCAGAAATATCAGGGTACAAGATCAGAATACAGAAGAATAGTAACAAGCATGGGGAACCTGAGGAGCGAGTTCCCAATGAATACAGGATGGGCCCCGAGGCAGCAAATACAGAGCTGGCCCTGTGGAGCAGGTGCCCAACAAATACAGAGCTGGCCCTATGGGGCAGGTGCCCAGCAAATACAGAGCTGGCCCTGTGGAGCAGGTGCCCAGCACATACAGAACTGGCCCTGTGGAGCAGGTGCCCAGAACATACAAAGCTGGCCCTGTGGAGCAGGTGCCCAGAACATACAAGGCATGAACTATCTCCTAGTGCAGGGGTCTGCAACCTTTAAGACATAAAGAGCCACTTGGACCCGTTTTCGAAAAGAGAAAAAAACTGGGAGCCGCAAAACCGCAAAACCATTATAAAACAAATCTAACACTGCATATATTGTTTCTTACCTTAATGCTATATATAATGCTATAATATATATATATATATGCCCATATGCACAGTCCTTCAGCAGACATGACCCTCATATGCACAAATCGTTAGCAGATATGACCCCCATATGCACAAATCGTTAGCAGATATGACCCCCATAAGCACAATCCTTCAGCAGATATGACCCCCATATGCACTGATTGTTAGCAGATATGACCCCCATATGCACAGATAGTTAGCAGATATGACCCCCATATGCACAATCCTTCAGCAGATATGACCCCCATATGCACAGATAGTTAGCAGATATGACCCCCATATGCACAGATAGTTAGCAGATATGACCCCCATATGCACAGATAGTTAGCAGATATGACCCCCATATGCACAGATAGTTAGCAGATATGACCCCCATATGCACAGATAGTTAGCAGATATGACCCCCATATGCACTGATCGTTAGCAGATATGACCCCCATATGCACAGATCGTTAGCAGATATGACCTAGTGATAGAGATAGTTCTCAGGGTCAGGAAGGCCCTGGGGCGCAGGTGCCCAGCGAATACAGAGCTGGCCCTGTGAAGCAGGTGCCCAGCACATACAAGGCATGAACTATCTCCTAGTGATAGAGATAGTTCTCAGGGTCGGGAAGGCCAGGTCGGCAACTCACAGACAAACAAAGTACAGGATCAGAATACAGAGGCAGAATCAGGGGCAAGCGGAGGTTGGCAACGGAGTATCAGAAAGGCAAGGTGCAGAGTCAGATATCAGGAGAGTAGCCAGACAGGCAGAAAGTCATAACAGATAATCACAATCAAACTAGTACTTTAAGCTATCAACAGAATCTAGCTAAGTGTAGAATTACAGCTCCAGCTGGTCCCGGCACACTTTCGGATCTGACTAAGGGTCTGCGTGCCACCACGAAGTGATTGTAACGACAGGCAACCAGCAACTGACCAAGCAGCAGAATATATAGTTGCTGGACACTGCCGCCCCGTCCGAACCATTCAGCCAATCATGAGTCCTGCAGGAATCAGCTGACCTTCCTGATCAGCTGACACTTCCCCTGCTAGTATAAAGGTCCTGGATTCAGGCCCGCGCGTGCATAGCTCTCCATCTGCCTAAGTGCACTAACAGACCCAGCCACACCAAGCACACGCTGCAGTGCATGCATACAGCCGCTTTGCTGTCAGGACATGCAGCGGCTTTTCTGCGTTCCACCACACACCCAGACGCGAGCAACCGCCGCGTAGGACGCGGAGTCAGCCGCCCAGCTCTTGGCACACGCGGCGGCTTTCCGCGTTTCCTCACAAAGGAGAGGCAATTGCTCACCTCTTCAAAAGATAAGGACACCAGTTCTGAAGAGGTGAGCAATTGCCTCTCCATATGTATTTTGTACTCCTATAGAAACAATTGTTTATACATTGGGTGCCTCCTTCCTACCCCATTATTCAGTCAAACCTCCTTTGGAGGTGATAGCTTTGCAGTTTAGTTGGAAAGGTTATAGTACTACAGAAGAGCGACTGTCCAGTATCCAGCAGGACCTGGGGAATCGAGCAGGGATGGTCGATTCCCCACAGGCCTCTATGGGATCTGCAACCCACATTTTGAGTATACAACTATATATACGTTCATTCTTCTAGAAAACAGCTATTGATACTGCACCATTGGGCTCCTGGTCTCTCTTCACATCGTGTTTAAGTGTTCTTGGCCTACACAGGAATCACCAAAACTTCAAGGTGTTGCAGTGGCTCAATCAAAGAACAGGTCTTAACCTGATGGAAGTGCTTTACGGGGACCTTAAAGTCCCCATAAAGAAAATAAAAACATACATACCTGGGGCTTCCTCCAGCCCCCTCCAGCCTGATCGCTCCCTCTGCGCCATCCTCTGCCTCCTGGATCTTCCGTAAGGGCTCCCGGAATCTTCACCCAGTCGTGGCCAATCAGCGCATGCGCAGTGGCGAAGATGGTGTTGAAGATACCGGGAGTTCTTACGGAAGATCCAGGAGGCGCAGGACGGCGCTGAGGGAGCGATCAAGCCGGAGGAGGCTGGAAGAAGCCCAAGGTTTGTATGAAAAAAATGTTCTTGTTATCCCAGGTTCCCTTTAAGAGAACTGTTCATAGATGAATACTGATCAACTTCAATTTGCAGAAGCAATGTTGTTAAATAGAATGGACCAAACATTCCACCACAACGATGTGGTGAGAAAAATCAAACAGAAAACAATAACTTCAAGTTATTGCCACTAAAAGAAGTTCTACTTGCTATTGAACATTTTTGTTAAATACTGTATATAAAAAAGTTGAATTTGTTGTTGGTTGTTTTACACCTGAAGTTTAGATTTAGGCTGCTTACACACCAAGACGTTACAGGCGCACGTTAGTGCGCCTGTAACGCTCCCCCAACGCACAGCAATGTAACACAAGTGGGCTGTTCACACAGCCCACGTTGCGTTACATGTAACGCTGCACGTTCTGTGCAAAGTGCAGCATGCTACGGCGTTGGAGCGGCTATAGCCGCGTTAGACTGTTTGCACATGCGCAGTGGGGGGCGGAGAGGAGGCGGGGAGAGCCAGCTACAGTAGCCGCGCACATGGCTACTTAATATTCACTGCACTGGCGGGCGCTGATTGGCCGGCGGGACCACGTGATGCAGAGTGTCTCGCTCCGCATCACGTGGTCCCGCTGGCCAATCAGCGCCACTCTGGGAGACATTATAGGACTCGAGCCGCCTAACGCGGCTCACTCTACCGTCGGCTCTTGCAGCACCATACGTTGTGTTAGGTGCACGTTATGCGACCTTAACGTGGCACCTAATGCAACGTCTTGGTGTGCAAGAAGCCTTAATCAGTTTTAGAACTTAAAGGGATACTGTAGGGGGGTCAGGGGAAAATGAGCTGAACTTACCCGGGGCTTCTAATGGTCCCCCGCAGACATCCTGTGTTGGCGCAGCCAGTCACCGATGCTCCGGCCCCGCCTCCAGTTCACTTCTGGAATTTCTGACTTTAAAGTCAGAAAACCACTGCGCCTGCATGCCCGTGTCCTCGCTCCCGCTGATGTCACCAGGAGTGTACTGCGCAGACACAGACCATACTGGGCCTGCGCTGTGCGCTCTTGATGACATCAGCGGGATCGAGGACACGGCAACGCAGGCGCAGTGGTTTTCTGACTTTAAAGTCAGAAATTCCAGAAGTGAACCGGAGGCGGAGCCAGAGCATCGATGAGTGGCTGCGCGGGCACAGGATGTCTGCGGGCGACCATTAGAAGCCCCGGGTAAGTTCAGCTCATTTTCCCCCGACCCCCCTACAGTATCCCTTTAAGGAGCACATGAATATTTTTTTTACTACGTCCTAATACATAAATCCTAAGAATAGAAATGGTCGATTTTCCAATTCTTGTGACTGTATTTGACCTGGAGGGAATTTTTTTTTCATATAAGTTTGGAGTGCCTTTAAATCACAAACACAAGTTGAACAAAATAAATAAAAACACACCTTAATATGTAAAATAAGTATAAAAAAAGTTGTGAGTCATGCCCTGACATCTTTGCTGATTACATCTCATCATGTAGCACGTCTCTGCCAGGCTAATCAAGAGCTGAATGTATTCCTGATTCCTGGTCCAGCCCAGCTGCTGTCCAGAGGCAGCATACTGTGAATCTAGGGATGCCTGTCTAAATTGATGTGTTTCAAACACAGAATACTATCAGAACCCGAGAGAAGGCAGGCATAAATATTCACCTGCTACCGTTGATTTTGGTTGGTATTTTTTAAAACAGCATATTTAACCATGTTAGGCTCACTAGCTGGTAAGTAAAAAATATAAGCCAGAACATATAATTATACGGAAGAACTAACAGTCCCTTAGAGGATCAGTTTTCCTTTGGGTCCCTAATGTAATTCAGGGCCCTGCAGCAGTGGCACTGGCTGCATTGGCCATATTTAGAGCCAGCCATCCACACAAACAGCTAATAAATGAATAACTAATTGCAGCACCAGAAAGCCTAGTGCATCAAGTATAGCATTACACTAGCATTTCCAATGTCAAGAATTAATTTGAGTCTGCGGAGGATTAGATAAATTGCCCCCAGAAATGTGTCTGATAAAATCAGAAATATTCTAATGAGAAAATTCCATGTGCCCAGAGCCTCATAAAGATCTGACTTTCACAAGACATCTTCTTATCTTTGCTGCAGTAGCCAAAGACTGGCAGAATACATCAAACAGAATGCACAGACTCAGGATTATAAAATCAGGAGGAGGCGGAAAAGGGTGTGTTTTTCATGCCGACCAACCAGATTCCATTACAAAATGTGGTAGCATAGATACAATAAAATGGTTCTTTTCATTCATCAATTGTACACAACAATACAGTAGAAATATACTTCCTCAATCAAAATGATGCCCAAATAGTCAATATTTTGGGGGGTGTTAATGTTGGCCATGTTGGAATGTGAAAGTGACCCCGAGGTGAAAATAAACTGATGAGATAAACAATTATTTCTAACCTCCTACTCCTAATAATGACTTTTTTTAAGAATCCTAGAGTTTTATTTTATATTTAAACATTTTCAAAGTTGGTTGAATGTTTTACTGTCTCTAATCAGTGGCAGCCTATTAAGTGTCCCTGAGTGAGAATACCTGAACTACTGACCCTTTTCTATCTCTCCCTCTGCTCTCAGAAGTTGTATTCGGCCAGCAAACTGTTTATGTCTGTAATTTGCTTATCAGTTAGGTTTAATTTATTCCCGATGAGGTACCACTAAGACAAAAACCATCACTTCCATGCCTAAAAATTAACTCTTTCAGGCATCAAAATAAAACAAGTAAAACAGCCTGGTTATTAATGTGTTTGGTACTGTACATACATATTTTTATCTCATCATGTCACATGTTGCCTCAGGTACACTTTAGAGGGACGGTTAAGGCTAGGCGTGGATAGGGGGTGATTAAGGTTAGCTGTGGGGGGTTAAGGTTAGGTGTGGGGGGCATGCTAAGGTTATGTCAGGAACCTTGTGTTGCCGTTTTTTGCCTGCTGGTGGCGA
Organism: Hyperolius riggenbachi; assembly: GCF_040937935.1. Classification (NCBI taxonomy): domain Eukaryota; kingdom Metazoa; phylum Chordata; class Amphibia; order Anura; family Hyperoliidae; genus Hyperolius; species Hyperolius riggenbachi. The sequence continues at coordinate 139,038,678 of NC_090648.1, forward strand.
TATGGAGCAGGACTGTCATGGACTTCTATTATTCCACCAGGAGATGGCTCTGAGGGCTTTGCATTGTCCTGAAACTCCACCATCCACCAGCATTAATGCCATTGTAAGGACTTGAAGTTCTTTGTCTGGCCTGTAGAGGCCTCTAATGGAACTCTCACCACCACCTGCATCCTGTGTTTGCTATCACATGGACTATTTAAGGACTGCCTCTTCCCCTGCTAATTGCCAGTAGAGATGGGAAGTCCGGATCTTTTCAAGGTTTCGGATGATTCGAATCGGATCATTGAAAGATCCGGATCATTGAACCGAATCTTCGAATCATTTTACTAGGGAAGCATTCTGGGGGACTAGCAGGACAGGACTTTCCCTGCAGTGGACAGAGAAGGGGAGAAGATGGACAGAGAAGGGCAGGGAGTGGACAGAGAAGGGAGGAGGTGGACGAAGAGGGGTGAGCAGAGAGCAGAAATGTTTTTTTGCACACATTACCCACATGTTGCAATCATATGCTTTAAATATATTTCACCTATATGTTCATCTGTATACTTTGAATGCAAACATCTCACAGTGAAATAAAGCATTCCCCAATGTGTCCTTTTCTCACCTCGAACACTCATCATAAATTTAGGGAGAAGTTAAGTGCAGCTGTTTAGAGCAGAGTGCAGGAGGATCATATTGCACTGCAACCACAGTGCCAGCCCTGTCATTCTAGCCCAGCACACTGTCTGCAAAGTTACTGAGCTGTGCTTCTGAGCCAAAAGTTTCCCATTTGTTCACTATGCACAACTACTGAACAGACAGCCTAAAATGAGCAGCACATTACAGCCAGTACGTGTGCTCTACACATATCTGGCAGTGGCACCCATGTCCCCTCTCTCATCTATCTGTCCCTGTGCAAGGCGGCTTCCCTCCAACTGAGTGATCCATCTCTGCTCTGCTTCCAGGACCCCCCTGCCCACTGAGAGGGGGGGCGTGCTGCTCCTGGCTCCACCCTTTGTGAACCGAATCGTTCATTTTGATGATCCGGATGATTCGACTCACAAAAAAGATCCGGATCAAAGATCTGAATCGTTCATGATTCAGACAACACTAATTGCCAGAACTTTGAGCTCCCAGATCTGAATTTCTGGACACCCTGGTTCCTGTTCCTTGCCCTGATTTCTATGTATGCCTTCCTGTTGCCGAACCTGTTTATTCTGTCTGAGACCTTGCTTTTGCCTAATCCCTGGTACCGTGCTTCTCTGATAACCTTTTGCTTCTCTGGTAACCTTGCTCTCCTGCTGACTCTGAAATTGTGCCCCATCCCTTTTGTACTGAAATTTTGTATATATTATCCTGTATATATTTTCTGTACATATTTAGAGATAGTTATATAGTCACAGTGTTATATATATTTACCACTGCTTTCCCAGGTTGTTGTATATATTGTGTGCTGTGCATGGGTTTGCATGATATTTGCATTCACGTTTGTATGGGTGCATTCTCAATAAATCATTATTTTTGCACCTTATTCCCTGGTTCCAGTGTCTGTATACTGCAAACTGTGGTCAAACCCTATTCCTCCATTCAACCTTGTGACAGGTTAGGTGTCATAGAGGAGAAAATAGAACTCTTTCTGTGCTGGAACAAAGCTGGTTTTATCTCATGCTTGGAAAACTTTACAAGCTTTTTTCGGGGTCACAGATAGAAAGGTCAAGATTGGTGAAGAAATGTCCCTTTATGTAGGTACTCTAATGGCTAAGAAACGTATTACAAAATACTGGTGAAGTACACATATTCCAGCCTTTGAGGAGTGGGGCAAGGGGGTCGATGCAGTTTTCAAAGCAGACAGGGACACTGAAGCAGCTCATGGTAACAATAAACTTATAGCTGGAGCATTGCACTGGGCGGCTCTGGGGGTACAACTGAAACCACTGTGCATAAAAATTTCTTTTTTTTTTTTCTTTCTTTTCCTCTCTTTCTCCACCCATAAGTACCGTGAGATATGCTAGGATTTTGGCCTGCGGTACTCTAGTAGTATGAAAGTGAATATGGCTTTCCTATGGAAGACTACATGCTATGCATTTTTAACATCACACGAGGTTGCAAAAACATGCGCAAAGACAATATTTTGAAAGGGGCATTACAGTACATTAGTTTCAGATGAAGAACAATATGAACCTATGAGTTAATTCTGCATCAGACGCATATAACCAGGGCTGTTGAGTCGGTACAAAAATCCACCGACTCCGACTCCTCAGGTTAGGATTCCACAGACTCCGACTCCTCTAATTTGCATATTACAATCTTGTCGATTGAAAGTGTATTACATGATATTCGTCTCTTAACTGCCAACGCTAAGGAATTTTACAAGACAACTGAAGTGAGAAGGGTATGTAGACTGCTATATTTATTCTCTTTAGGCTAAAACTAGTCCTTGGTAAGAGTACTTGTAAAAGGTACAGACCGGAACAAAGAACATCTATCAGGCCCTAGGCAATGTAAGTGTGGGTACATGTAAGAATGATGTGCAGGTACTCTGCAGGGGAATGAGGAGATTCTTCCTCTATTACACATTCTTCATGTACAATCTGAACCAGGTTTATGGGTGATAGACAACACCTCTGTGTTCAATGTGCACAACATTCTCAGTGGATTCCCTGCAGCTCTGTGGGGAGTGCATATGTAGAGTATAGTACTACTGTGTAACAAAGTAAACCTGAGACAGATGAAATTAAAGTTTTATACACACCTGGGGCTTCCTCCAGCCCCTTTCAGGCTAATCAGTCCCTTGCTGTCCTCCTCCGCCACCTGGATCTCCTGCTATGGGTCCAAGAACCTGAGCCAGTCAGGCGTAATGCGCTTGCACACACTCCGCCGCCAGGAGCATACTACACCAGCGCAGCACTATTGCGCAGCTGCAGAATGCTCCTGGCTGTAGGAGCGGCACGTAGCCAGACTGTGCTGAATGGCTGAATTACCTGGACTCATAGCAGAAGATCCAGGTGGTGGAGGAGGACAGCGAGGAACTGATTGGCCTGAAGGGGGCTGGAGGAAGCCCCAGGTATGTATAAAACTTTCATTGAACATCATTGGTCATTGACCATCTCTATTAGTGACACGGCTACACATCAGGTTTTATTCTTACAGCATAGATGTTATTTAGTGTATATAAGAGATTCCTGTGTACACATCATATATACTGTACAGTCACAATCAGATATGTATATCTGACTTTAAAAAAACGGGGACTGCTTTATTGAAGCAGCATAAGTAACTAATTTTGATTGGTTTATTTCATTTTTGTGCACTAAGCAGAGCTATTACTGTGTATATAAATTATTTATGATGATTATTACCTGAGAAACAGAACATTTTATCATATTTTCTATATTAATTACAGTTTAAATTCATTAGGAGTCGGAGTCGGTGCATTTTTTCCCGACTCCAGGCACCCAAAATTACTCCGACTCCACGACTCCGACTCCACAGCCTTGCATATAACACTATATGTGGATATATATAACCACTGAAAATATTATCACTCAGTTAGTCATGCATGATCTATAAATAGTCTCTGCTCTTTGACAGAAATGGAATGCAACTAGAGAAAAAAGCACCACTAATAGCAGTAAATATATATATCACAGATGATGCTCTTGTTTCCTTCAGAAACACATATCTGGCTTACTGCCTTATTGGAGGAGCAGCTTATTACAAGAGTTCAGTCTCTATCGCACTATAAGCACTCTTAAAGGACCACTCCAACAAAAAAAAGTAAGCGGTTAAAATCTGACAGAACCAACAGGTTTTGGACTAGTCCATGTCCTTATCATGGATTCTCAGGGTTTTCTTTGTTTTCAAAAGCATTTCCTGAATGGCAGTTGCTAAGTCTAACTGCCAAAATAACGAGATACCAGCCAGCCTCCCTAACCGCAGTTAGACTTAGCAAATGCTGTTCTGGAAATGCTTATAAAAACAAAGAAAACCCTAAGAATCCCCCATGAAGAGATGGACTAGTCCAAACCTCGTCGGTTCTGTTAGATTTTAACTGCTTACTTTTTTTCACCGGAAGGGTTCCTGTAAACATTTTTGTAAAAACTGTGGCGAGGAAATCTCAGAATGCTCAATATGTTAAATCACATGGCTTCCAGTCCTGCCTGACAACAACAAAAAGCTGTGGCTCTATTGGGCAGAAGCTCATCAAAAGTGGACATACGAAAAATGAGAAAAACATTGCTTGGTCTGATGAATCTCGATCTTTGTTGAGGCACATACATAGTAGGTTCAGAAACCGGCATCAATAGCGTAAGTCAATGGGCCCAACCTGTCTTGGCAGTTGCTGTTTGAGATGATCCATAAGGTGGATGAACTGTATGATGTCAACCTGGACCAGAATCTCATAGGAATACTTTGCTGAATCCATGCCATGAAGAACTGAATCTGTTTTGAGGGCAACAAGAGGCCCCACCCAGCAGTGGTGGAACTATAAATCATTTGGCCTTCCGGCAAAACCCTTTCCCTTGCCAACCCCTTGTGACCCTCACAGCCTGGGGGACCATCTTGCAAGGGTCATAAAACAAGTGTGGATATCATAATGTTCACACCTATAACAAGTGTAGCCACAAAAACACCTTATCAAAAGGATAGACTCCTTTATCAGAGGGGGTGACCGCGGAGAGCCCCCTTACAGCTCTGCCCCCCCCCCCCCCCCCATCATCACAGGGGATGCTCTACTGTAGTTACGCCCCTGCCCACCCAGTATAACTATAGTGTGCCTAAGTGCTCACTGACTACGTACCGGATTTTCCTTTACTTGACTTTAGTTCTACTTTAAACTCAGTGCAGTAAGTAAGAGGCTTTACTCCTCTGTTTAGATGCAAGGGATTATATCATGATTCTTTACCTTTTCTCAAATAGATCATTAGGGACATCTGTATGAATGATATTGAGGTGAAACCCCTCCTACAGTGTGATGTCATGGCCATGACAGTCTCCTCCTGCCTGCGAAACTCGTTGCATTGTGGGATATCGGCTGTTCACAACTGCCAAGCAAGCAGACAGTATCCTCCTGTGTGAATATATATATATATATAACCTTTTAACCTATTACATTGTTAGCGGGTGAGTTTATAGATTAGGGCAGTAGTAAAGATGATGATGTGCAGGCTCACGTGGATCGAACAACATAAAAAAAAAGTACACGACGTGTATTAACATTTTCTTGAACTATCGTCTATTTTTTACTTCTCACTTTGTCTTTTTTTCCCTACTACTATCTTTCAAGTAAAGATATTCTTTGAAATGGGTTGAATTAAAGATGCAAGAGTAGTGCTCGTCACTTCCTAAACCCACCTATATTCTGCAGCCATTAATATTCTGGAGGATTGTGCTTCTGTCTATTAAACGTATCCAGCAGAAAACACTGCATTAAGTTCAGGAGCAGGCCTACACCATCTGCATGGAACAGGCTAGTGAGGCATCTCTTGCTGCAGCACATCCCATTATTCCCAGTAAGAAGCCAGCGCTCTGTGTATATTGGTACTGTGCATGTATAGACTTGATTCCCCTCATTTAATCAGATGTTTCCATGCCCGTCCTCCTCGCATTTCGCCATGAATCAGCTGTTTACAATGTGAAAACGTCAAACGCTTGATCTATTGGCCATGGAAAATGACTGCTCAGAGATTTGAGCAGTTTTCTGTTGCTTTGAGGAAAGATCATAATGTGCACATAAGGCACAAAGGAAAAGGCAAGAACACACCATACATACATACATCAAACTGGCTGTCGTGTGTATGTGGGCCGTGGCCTTATTCTCATTAAAGTGAAAAATAGTAACAGAGCAGCTTGGACAACCAGACTTCAGCAGTCTCATCTTTAACAGATGTAGACAGAGACTAACAAAAACAGCAGATTCAGCTATTTCTTGCACAAGCCGCATTTCTGGCCTGTGATGAACAGAAATGGCTTGTTCTTCAGTGACTGCATATTTCCAGTCACTCTACGACTGCACCTACCTTTCCTGCTGTGGAGAATTAACTCTGTGCCAATTGAAAGCTGCCATGGTTGAAGAAGGCCCTGGAGACAGATGGACACCTCTGGAGAATATACCATATGGAGAGATTTGCTTCCTAGCCTGCTATGTACAGTGAGACTGGGGAGAGGGAATGCTTGGAGAACCTACCAAATTGAAGGAGACTACCTGACATGTGATAAAAGACCATCTAGAAGAAAGAGAATTGACTACCTTGGATTGCTTTCTACATGGAGGGAGACTACCTAGTAGAGAAAGACTTTCCTGAAACACGAAATAGCCTGTTAGAGACTGCCATAGGTATAGTACAAGAGCCTGCTTTTAATATCTTATCATATAGAAGGAGACCACCTTAAGGCACAACACACACCATACAATCTTGCTTGTTCAATCTTACCACTTTCATGTTGTATAAAGCCCCATCTACATGATATGATTCCTTGTGCGATTCGATTATGATTCTATTTACGATCCAATTAAATATGACATGTCCGATAGATTGGGCTTTAGAGCTTATCTAATCAATCATTCAAAGTATTTTCAATCTGTTGGCCCTTATGCTACATAGATTTGGTAAATCTGTACAACCAAGATTGTATGATGTGTGTTGATACGATTCTTTGTGCGATTCTTTTTACGATCTGATTAAATCCGACATGTCCGCTCGGGATCCGATTTGATTCAGTTCGATTTGCCATTGTTTTGCAATGTCAAATCGAATTGAATCGAATCCTGATCGGACATGACGGATTTAATCGGATCGTAAACAGAATCGCAATCGAATCGTACAAAGAATCATATCATGTAGATTGGGTTTAAGAGGAGAGAAAGGCCTGGGAGGAGGGAGAAACCACTCTGGGTAAAGAGATAAAGGAAGAGAGAGAGAGAAAGAGAGAGCGAGAGAGATTGCACTGGATTACTGACTACACAGAAGGAGCTCAGTCCATGCAGGTTTTTCAGGAAGTGAGAGGGAGGAAGATAGAGAGAAGGGGAGGAAGTGAGAGAAAGGAAACAGAGTTATAAATTGAAAATGTAGCTTGTTTATTTGTTCCACAGGAAGTGTATTTACCATTGGTTGAATATTACAGAAAGCTAATGAGATTTGGAAACTCTTGACTAATTAACTGAAAACTAATTAATCAATTATGCTGTCAGGTATTCAACTAGTTGCCTTCAGAACCTGATTAGCTTTGTGCAAAGTACACCTTAGCCCAGGGGAGGTTATGCCCACTGTGGATGGAGCAATTAGACTTAATATAGACTTGAATGGAGTTGCACGTGATGGCAACGCGTTACTGGCAAGTTCTTCAAGCTTAATTGAAATGTTGTTTGCAAATGCAATTTGCATACAGCTTGGAATATGATCAATTCAGATTGGCAGTAAATGCAATGGACTCCAACTTCTCAGCTGCAACAAAATTTACATCAAGTCGCAACATGCGCAAGAAGGAGCGGCTTCCAGCAGGGGGAGGAGGAAAATGCGCACAGCAGAGACAATTGGGCACTCTGGATCTCTAGATATCGGGGAGGCTGTACACAGGCTAGATTCTTGGAAGAGACAGCCCATACCAGAAGCTTAAGCCCAGAACGCTCTAGTGTGTGTATAAGGCTTTATACTTCCATGTAAAAAGAGAGAGAGCAGAACGTAGGAGAGCAAGGATGGAAAAATAGGAATCAGGAAATTTGGACACCTGGGGCTAATGGACTAATTGGGCACCCATAGGCGCTAATACAAAATATCGCCAATTGGGTGCCAAAGAAGAAATTTGGGCATCCGATAAATAGCGGGTGCCAGGCCCATTTCACCAAAAATTTTAGTTTTGAGAATTAGTGTTTGGATAAATAAAGTTTTGAAATTCGTTAGGGTTAGGAACCACCGGAGGGGGTCTTAGGGTTAGGCACTACCAGGGGGGTCTTAGGGTTAGGCACCACCAGGGGGGGTCTTAGTGTTAGGCACCACCAGGGGGGGTCTTAGGGTTAGGCACCCCCAGAGGGGGTCTTAGGGTCAGGCACCACCAGAGAGGGTCTTAAGGTTAGGCACCACCAGAGGGGGTCTTAGGGTTAGGCACCACCAGAGGGGGTCTTAGGGTTAGGCACCACCAGAGGGGGTCTTAGGGTTAGGCACCACCAGAGTTGGTCTTAGGGTTAGGTACCACCAGAGAGGGTGTTAGGGTTAGGCACCACCAGATGGGGTCTTAGGGTTAGGCACCACCAGAGTGGGTCTTAGGGTTAGGCACCACCAGAGGGTGTCTTAGGGTTAGGCACCACCAGAGTGGGTCTTAGGATTAGGCACCACCAGAGGGGGTCTTAGGGTTAAGCACCACCAGAGTGGGTCTTAGGGTTAGGTACCACCAGAGAGGGTCTTAGGGTTAGGCACCACCAGAGGGGGTCTTAGGGTTAGGCACCACCAGAGAGGGTCTTAAGGTTAGGCACCACCAGAGGGGGTCTTAGGGTTAGGCACCACCAGAGTGGGTCTTAGGGTTAGGCACCACCAGAGGGGGTCTTAGGGTTAGGCACCACCAGAGTGGGTCTTAGGGTTAGGCACCACCAGAGGGGGTCTTAGGGTTAGGCACCACCAGAGTGGGTCTTAGGATTAGGCACCACCAGAGGGGGTCTTAGGGTTAAGCACCACCAGAGTGGGTCTTAGGGTTAGGTACCACCAGAGAGGGTGTTAGGGTTAGGCACCACCAGAGGGGGTCTTAGGGTTAGGCACCACCAGAGAGGGTCTTAAGGTTAGGCACCACCAGAGGGGGTCTTAGGGTTAGGCACCACCAGAGTGGGTCTTAGGGTTAGGCACCACCAGAGGGGGTCTTAGGGTTAGGCACCACCAGAGTGGGTCTTAGGGTTAGGCATCTGTAGAGGGAGGGTTCTGTGTGAGAGGAGAGTTAGGTTTAGTTGTAGTAAAATATCACTAATATTTACCAGTATTTTACTATACTTTTTACGACTAAGTATATTTTGTTTTTAATTGTTATAGGCGATATTTTGTAATTTTATTACCGTTAATTTAACAGATTTATTATTCTATCCCAGATAAAGAAACAATAAAAATATTGTTATAGACAATATCTTCAAATTTCAGCTATAACCCGTACCATTTTTCCTGGCGCCCTTATTTGATGTATGTAGAAAAATAATTACATTTTTAAGCACAACCGACAACTACAAAAAGCCAAAAAGCTATGCTGCAGCTGTAATTTGTAAGGAGCCCAGGCTACCTGCCTCCAGGTATCTGTGCGACTTGCAGTAAAGCATCCTGTTCCTCTTCCACAGATCTGAGGAAAACATGTTTCATTTCCTCAGCTGATATGTTCATATTTTCCATTAGTGTTAGTCTATTAGCCACAGCAGCGAGGGGGTATAACACAATGACTTTTTCTCTGAATTTTCTTTGCTAGGGAGTGTGGTAGACACAACTCATTTCTACTAATTTGATTATACCATTATATTCTTCAACATTCCATTAGCAAGGCAGAGGCTTAATTCATGAACAGCAAAGAAGAAGCTAAATGCAATAGAAGCAAAAAATGTCATGATCTGAAATAAATGAGAGCTTCCTCGTGGAAGCTGACTACACACTAGCGCTAGGGCAGCGAAGTTGATTCTATTCAATCACTCTAAAGGGGCCCATACACTGGTCGATTTCAGCCATCGATTGATTCTGTGGAATCAATCAATCCATCAGATATCGATTCTATCAAATCTATCGATCGAATTGTGGCCGATTTTGATCGAATATATCTCACAGGATGGAAAATCTAAGTTGATCTGCTGCTGACAGCAGATCGATGGCCCATAGAGTTGCATTGGATCTAATGGTCCAATAATGCATTTAGATCGATTTCTAAAAGATTTCCAATAGATTTAATTCTGAAATCTATTGGAAATCTGTTCCTAGTGTGTGGCACACATCAGATTCCTGTCAGATTTGACTTTAGAGGCATCTGACAGAAGTATATCTGATGGTCGAATCTGCTGCAAATCTATAAGTGTATGGCCACATGTGGTCCTTCCTATCACTCCTTGCCAGCAAGGGGGTCTGGAATCAACAGCTGCTTCCAGTAGTGGTTTCTCACTCAGCTATTTCTCTGGGGGACAGAGTTTGATTGAAATGAAAATTGTAAAAGTGCTGGAGAAACAGTTTCACAGAGCTGGATTAGCCTGGATATTTGCCGGTGCCTGGTTTTGTCACCTGATGAAGGATAGTTGTATCTGTAACATGTAGTGTCTTTTGTCCGCTCAATACAGCAAAGTTTTGCAGCCAGTAGTGTGCCGTCTCAATTTTTTGTTTTGTATGACTTTGATTGAAATGAACCCGAACCAAGTAAAATTACTTAAAATAAACACATAATGTACCTTCAAATGAATATTATATACGTACCTCGCCATCATTTCCTCTCAGAAGCTCACCATTTTCTTCTTACAATTCCTTTCATCTGTGACAACATTTTGGCAGAACTGAAATATATCAGTTGCTGTCAGTTATAACTGAAAGGACAACTGATAAGCAAGGCAATGTCCATGTTTCCCTATGGCTCAAGTGGGCAATATTACAGATTAACTGTAAGCTGGCCCGAAAGCTGTTATGGGATAATTTCCATTTTCAAAATGGAGGACGGAGAATTCCATTGATCACAGAGGACAAACAGGACGCAGGAGAGGAGAAAGAGACTGATGAGTAGTCTACACGGGAGGTAGGTATGACATGTATATTTTTATTTTTACTTTTAATTTTCAGTTCAGGTTTGCTTTAAAACAATTTCACTCTTTCAAATATAACAGTAGAGCTAGATCCATAGGACTGGGATGGTGGCAAATAATTCCAACTTGCATGCAAATGTAATGCTTCAATGGGAACTTAAAGTGACAGTAAGGTCCCCAGTTTAACTTACCTAGGACTTCTTCCAGGTCACACGCTATCTTTCTGCTTTTCTCCCTTTAGGCACTGTGTTCCTCTGAAAGTGTTCTTTGAAGTGTTCGTACTAAGCATGCCTTTGTCGCGGACCCATAGCAGCATACGGAGCATGTTCAGTTTAAATATTTTTTAAACTGCGCAAGCGCAGAACACTCCGGTCCTCCGAAGCGCAATTGAGGACCAGGCATGCAGCTTTTGCAAGAGACAGCAGCTGAAGGGAGAAGAGCAAAAAGACAGTAAGAGACCAGGATGACTACATGGGGCTGGAAGAAGCCCTAGGTAAGTAAAACTGAGGACCTTACTTTAGGATCCTTTCAAACTAAGCCAATCAAAATTAGCAGCTCCACCCTGCCAACACTTCCTCCTTTGCAGCCAGAAGGAGGAAGTATCAGGAGGATGTAGAGGGGTATGCAGCACTGTAGCCAGAGGTAGCAACCGAGGTGAGTTAACCCCCTCTGCCACAACCTACATCCACCACCGCTCAGTTTTTCTTCAGATGGGACTGAATTTTGTTCTCACCCGCTGATCTTTACTGTACTTAATCACTTGAGGACCACAGTGTTAAACCCCCTAAAGACCAGGCCATTTTTCTGTTAATAGGCCACTGCAGCTTTAAGGCCTTGCTGCAGGGCCACACAACACAGCACACAAGTGATTCCTCCCACCCTTTTATCCCCACCAACAGAGCTCTCTGTTGGTGGGGTCTGATCGCTCCCCCTGTGTTTATTTTTATTTTTCTGTAAATATTTGTCATTTATTTTTTAATAAATTTAGCTATTTGTTTTTCCCTCCCTCCCTGCAGCCAGCCAATCATGGCGATCGGCTGTCATAGACTTCAGCCAATGAGAACCGATCGCTCTCTTGTGCCCCAGGGGAACAGCCATGTCACACAGCTGTCCCCAGTACAGCGCTGCTTTAGATCGTAGCGATTTACAGGGTAATTAGACGTGGTTTTGCCATCTAACAGTCTCTGAGCTTTGATCTCCGCTGGGAGACTGAAGGCGGAGCAGAGCTCAGTCTACAAAGCAGGAGATGCGCGCGCAGTTGCCGGCCCCATGACTTGACGCCAATTGGCGTTAGGCGGTCCTGGGGCTGCCGCCGCGGTCATGCCCATTGGCGTGACGTGGCAAAATGAAAGATTGCCTAAACATAGATCGTGCCGAAACCCAATTTTTTCTAAAATAGGTCTCTATAAGTTCCCTTATTTTACCTGTTCTGTGCGCCTTTGCTGAACTGTGCCCAACTGCTAATAGGATTGTGGTCTTTTTTTTTTTAGCTACAGTAACAAGCTTATCTCAAAATGCAAACAACAGAAACTTCCCAATTCAGGCACATGTTGCTGTCAGGCAGGAGGTGAAACTACCTGACAAGCGCACAGCTCAGCTGTGCATTGGGCATTATTATGTAGACTCTTTTTTTGCGTTGGTGTTTTGATTGCACTGAGCGTTCCACAGAGCTCTTCTGAATGCAGCGTGCTCTACTTTGTTGTGTTTAAGGTTTTTATTGTGTTTGAAGAACCACAAAATGCATTACAGCGGCGTTCTGAACACTATGATCGCACTGAGTTTGTGGTGGGTGTGAATCACACTACTGTATATATACCGGTACATAGACCCTAGAAGGAGTCAGCTTTGGCACCTTTCATATTCCTCTCGCTTTACATTTCCTTTCAATTCTTATAACTTTAGCTAAAAACTACATGGAATTAGGACTTTGGAAAGAATTATTTGCAAAGGGCTATGTGCAGCTGCATGTAACAGCCAATTAGCTTCTAGGAGTCTGAAGTGGGGATGATTTCTTACCGCAGCTTTCTTTTGTAATATTATTTTTATCCAGTAAACACAGCGTGTGGCCAGTTAGGATAGACTATAAGGCTTTGTTTCCATCTGTCCGCTTCTATCCGCTTTTTATCAGCACATCAATGTTACAGATTGATACATGTTGCCAAAAAGCGGACAGAAGCGCACAGATGGAAACAAGGCCTAAGTATGTTGGGTACAGCAGCTTACCTGTGGATTTGTAGCAATAGGAAAACCACACGGAAGCAAAACTGAGGGCATAACTGCCTCTGTGCACAAACCCTAATTATTCTGATAAATGACCTCCACTGTCTGTTCATCAACGGCTGCTAAATAAGCAAAAACCACGGGGAAAAGAGATTGCACATAAATGTACTATCCCAAGCATACACAAATTCTTCATTACAAGCAGTGGCGTAGCAATAGGGGGTGCAGAGGTAGCGACCACATCGGGGCCCAGAGGGTCCCACCCCTCAAATACACCCCTCAAATACAGTATTAGCTCTTTATTGGTCCTGTGCTGATAATATTCACTTCTATAGTTGGTTTGAATAGTAGTGATCATTAACACACAGTTTCCCATCCCCTTCTTGCACATGTCTGTATGTATCGAGTAGTGTATGTATTGTAGTTTAGGGGGAAGTCAATTAACTTATCTGTATGTTTTTGCACAATTGTTGCCATATGTTGGTATTACACTTTAACCATATCTTATTGATTATCTGATTGGTTGGTATATGTTGCTGGCATTTGAGCATCGCCGCTGATTTTTTTGCCTTTGTCTGCCTTACTGAATAAAACCAGGATATCTATTATTATTATTATTTTAGCATTTGGTGGCATATAATAATGCACATAAACACAACCATTGTGCTCCTAAGCACGACACAAAGAAATACATACTGTCTATACAGCACAATGGCGAAAGTATGTGACTACAGTACATTATTACTAGGGTATATAAGAATAGAGGCACATTGTGCAACAGAGACACTGATAGTGGTTATTGCCCGATTTCTAAAATAAGCCCAGAATTCCTCGCATTTACCATACCAGTCACAATGAATCCCTCAGTCAATTTAAAAGCCACAAGGATAAAAGTCTTTTGTGCAGCAGACAAAGTAATAGCGCTTAATGGCAGTAACATGGAAGATTGCAGTCAATTTGATAGAATGATTGAAGTCCATTATGCAAGATGCAGTCGTTTAAACAAGTTAATTAGTGTATGAAACAGCTTTAACAGAAGATTTTAGTAAGGTTAAAGAACAACTCTAAACAAAATGACAAATACAGTCCTGACTGTTTTACTCCTGCTTACTTAACCCTATTAATACTAAGGCTGGTATCACACCGGCACGTTGCATTGCGTTGGGTTATAACGTCTGTATAATGCAACCAGAAACAACATTGGTAGTGGCATGTGATGTAACGCAGGCAAGGAAGCAACTGACCAATGTGCACCTTCATTGCCTGACATTGCGGACGTCAACGCGTGCAAGTCTAGCAATGCACTGCATGTTCTGTGTTGTACCAACGGAATCCCTTGCATCACAGAACAACTAATGAGGTTTGACTTTGAATCATTCATAGGTTTTGAATAGGGATGACAAATGAGATGCAAATATTTTTTCTTACATTCAAATTTGACGTAAAATCTGAATCAGCTTTATTCACCAAGCAGCAAAATAAAAAGAGACAGTGTACCAATAAACAATTTGTCAATAACAGCGACCAGTGAATGGCAGCAGCAGCCGCAGCTTAAGAAGTGGGGTTGAACCAGGGGGAGAGTTCAAGGGTTTGACAGCGGAGGGGAAGAAGAAAATATACCTGTGCCTTGAGGTCCTGGTGGAGATGGCTCGGAATCTCCAACCTGATGAGAGCCGACTGAAGAGAAAAAAGCCTGGGCTTGAGGGGTCGTTGGAAATTCCCATTGCTCTGGAGCACAGTATAGAGTTGTGGAGGAGGTCTAGTGGGGGAAAGGGTTTCTGTGAGAGAACGCGGAAAAGCCGCCACGTGTGCTGCTGAGGAGGCGGCGGATTCCGCGTCCAATACGGCGGTTTGCACGCGGAAGCGTGCGTCTGGTAACAGGGCAGAACACGGAAAAGCCGCTGCATGTAACAACAGTAAGGCGGCTGGTTCCGCGTCCAGCGCGGCGGTTTGCACGCGGCAGCGTGTGTCTGGTGTGGCTGAGTCGGCTAGTGCACACAGGCTTAGGAATACGCGCGCGCTGAGAGGCAGAACTCTTATACTGGGCAAGGAGAGATCAGCTGATCACGCCGATCAGCTGACTCCAGAGCAGGTTACTATTGGTTGATCAATTAGGGGTGGTGCCGGAGAGCACTACTCCATATATAGTTACTGCTGACAAGTCTCAAGTTGTCTGCCGTTGCGAACACTACGTGGAAGCACTCAGACCTTAGTCAGATCCAACAGTGTGTTTGAACCAGGTGGACCTGGGAATTCACACTGAGCCAGATTACTTGTACTGTTATTCTGTTTATGCGTAGACTAGTTCCAGGGTGTAGAGACCATGGACCTCACACCCAGACTAGGGAACTTGTGTTATCCATCTGTTATACTTCAGACTAGTTCCAGGGTGTAGACACCACAGACCTCACACCCAGACTAGGGAACTTGTGTTATCCATCTGTTATACTTTAGACTAGTTCCAGGGTGTAGAGACCACGGACCTCACACCCAGACTAGGGAACTTGCGCTATCTATCTGTTATCCATCAGATTAGTTCCAGGGTGTAGAGACCAAGGACCTCACACCCAGACTAGGCATTGTTGATATCTGTTATGACTTACTGCTTTCCTGACTATCCCTTTGATCTCTGATTCGGTACCTCGCATATCTGATATTCCGTTGCCAGACCCTGCTTGCCTTGGATACCGAATCAGCCTTCTGTCTTTGTACCTTATCTGTCCGTGTGTTGCCGACCAGGCGTGCCCAACCTCGAGAGCTATCTTTCCGCTTAAGAGATAGTCTCCAGATCAGATAGTGACATCCACCTTCAGGTGTCACTCACTCTCTGGTCCTTCCTATCTCCAGCCTGACTCCACCCCCTGGAGAGTCTCAGGCTGCTGGAAGGTTCCTGTGCCCTCAAGAGCAGTATTCCTTTACTGCCTATGATCACCTGCTCAGCAGGTGCATTACTCAAAGTATTACTGTTACACCAAACACTCACATTCCTATAGGTGTCTAGAGGTTAGCAATATATTTGTATTATCGGTGATACTGCAGATCACCAATAATCAGATTCTCTCTGCGTGCTGACACCAATCGTTACAGTTTCCCAATGATCCTCTCTGCTGATCTGATGACCCCCCTGAAGTTTGTATCTGTCGCTAGTGAAGGAGCCAGCGTATTATACCAGGATGGAAGAAGAGGGGACAGACTCAATAGTGGTGGAGTAGAAGGACCTTAGAAGTTCCTGAGCCATACCAAATATCTTTAGTTGGCAAAGGAAGATTAGTATCTGATTGGCTTTCTTCTGGGTAGAGGCAGTGTTGGCCTTCCAGCTCAGGTCATCGGAGATGGTTGTGCCCAGGAGGCGGAAGCTGGATATTCTTTTGACTTCAGTGCCATGGATGTACATTGCAGGTGGGTTGGGTGGCGTGCTTTCTGAAGTTGATGATCATCTTGCCGGTTTTGGCGCTGTTGAGGACCAGCTTGTTCTCTTTACACCGGGGGCACATTCTCTCAACCTGCTGATCATTTTTAGTTACAAGGCCAACGATTGTGGTGTCATCAGAAAATTTGAGGACTTTTAGCTTGCTGCAGAT
Source organism: Hyperolius riggenbachi (assembly GCF_040937935.1). Classification (NCBI taxonomy): domain Eukaryota; kingdom Metazoa; phylum Chordata; class Amphibia; order Anura; family Hyperoliidae; genus Hyperolius; species Hyperolius riggenbachi. The sequence continues at coordinate 139,055,193 of NC_090648.1, forward strand.
AGGCAGTTATTCATATAGTTGGAGAACAGGATCAGTGACAGGACACAACCATGTGGGGCTCCATGATTCATGGGTTCAGGGTGCGATGGATGCCAAGTTCCACCAGGTTGTCTTGTAGTAATTGGGGACATATGGTATTGACAGCTGAGCTTTAGTTCAGAAGGAGGATGCTAACGTACAAGTCAGGTCTATACAGGTGGTCAATGGTGAGCTCCCGGCAAATCTCGATGGCATTGTCAACGGTCCTGTTTGCTCTATATGCAAACTGGAATGGGTCCAGAAGGGCCAAACTAGAGTGCTTGAGAAGGGACAGGACCACACATTTAAAGGTCTCCATGATGAGAGATATAAGACTCCTTGCTTTTTAGGGACAGGGATAATGGTGGGCTTTTTGAAGCACATAGGGACCTTGCTTTCACACAGTGACTTGGCATAATGACGTTGAGGATGGCAGCCAGCTGCTATGAGCAGGTTTTCAAGCATGCTGGCTGCCATATTTATTTCCTTTTAAACAATGCAGATTACCTGGATGTCCTGCTGATACTCTGTCTCTAAGGGTCCATAAACATGTCGGATTTTTCCAAACGACCGGTCGTTTGGACGTTTGAACGTCCGGTCGTTTGGACATCTAATCGGGCATGTGTAAGGTCGGTCGTTCACCTGATAAGACTGGTTTTGATGGATCCGCTTGGCAGATAGTTCAAATCCAGTCTTATCAGGTGACCGACCGACCGTACACACGCCCAATTTGATGTCCAAACGACCGGACATTCAAATGTCCAAACGACCGGTCGTTTGGAAAAATCTGATGTGTGTATGCACCTTAACCTATTTTGGTTCCTGGACATAGTTTCTACGTCCAGGAACCATGCGCGCTACCGCGCGCTCCCGCGGCCGATCGCGCGCGTGCACGCGCACTCCCGGCCGCGGATTCGGTAGCCAGGGAATCAATGTATCGGGCTACGGAGCCCGATCATTGATTCCTCTCCCCCGCTGAAAAAGCGACAGCTTCTCTCAGAAGCTGCGCCTTTTCTGGCCGTTCCCTTCCCGATGTGCCACTCTAAGCGTGTGTTACGCTTAGAGTGACGTCATGTAAACAAACTCATGGCCGCCATCTTGTGGCCAAAAAGTAATACTACACCTGTAAAAAAAAATATTTTAAAATTAACACACATTTACATTATAAATCTATTGTTTACCTCCCACCCTCCCAAAACTACCCAAATAAAATGTTTACAATAAAAAAAAAACAAAAAAAAAAAAAAACATTACAATAAAAAAAAAAAAAACATGTAAATATTTACCTAAGGGTCTAAACTTTTTAAATATCAATGTAAAGATGAAATATTTCTATATTTTTTTTATTTTAAACTTGTAAATAGCGATAGATGCAAAACGGAAAAAATGCACCTTTATTTCCAAATAAAATATTGTCGCCATACATTGTGATAGGGACATAATTTTAACAGTGTTATAACCAGGACATATGGGCAAATACAATACGTGAGTTTTAATTATGGAGGCATGTATTATTTTAAAACTATAATGGCTGAAAACTGAGAAATAATGAATTTTTTCAGTTTTTTCGTATTCTTCCTGTTAAAATGCTTTTACAGTAAAGTGGCTCTTAGCAAAATGTACCCCCCAAAGAAAGCCTAATTGGTGGCGGAAAAAACAAGATATAGATCAGTGCATTGTGATAAGTAGTGATAAAGTTATAGGCTAATGAATGGGAGGTGAACATTTCTCACGTGAAAACGACGGAACCTGAATGGGTTAATACTAGTAGTCATAGACCCTGAACAAGCATGCAGATCAGATGTTTCTGACAAAAATCTAATAAGATTAGCTGCATGCTTATTTCAGGTAGATTCAGATAATACTGATTCAGGACTGCCCAGCAACTGGTATTATTTAATAGGAAACAAATATGGCAGTCTCCACATCCATCTTGTTTCAGGTTTCCTTTAAGCTGAAGACTAGCAATGATCAAATAATTAGACAAATATGCAAATTTTGGTTCAGCACCAACCCGAATTTGTGGAAAACTGAACTGGAACTTTACAGTGAGCTAATTAGCTTATTAACTGGCCACTGGTTAATTAGCTCACGATTCCTGAATTAGCAAACTGCAAAGTTTCATTTCTACTCATGCAAATTTCTGTTCGGGTTTCATAAATTAGCATATTTGTTGAATTATTTGCTCAGCACTGCTGATGACACACCAAGAGAGTCTTCTGAGTCTGTCCGTAGAGGCCTTTGCAACAACTTCTCAATCAAAGGCTATCCGCTACGGGAATATAAGTCACATTAGGCTATCAAGCACATATTCTGCAGCAGTTTTAAACTGGTTAAAACATTAAACTGGATGCACACATCACAGTCTGACTGTGTAATCTGCAAAGAGACTGAATGGTATGAAAAGGAAACAGTCTTACAATTAAACTGTATAATTTGAAAGAAAAGACTGTACACTGTGTGCTACTTCAATCTGCTTATCTCTAATTAATATTTTTCTAATAAATTCATTGTAAACTGGATTGAGTAGACGCTCCTTCCACTGTTTCATAGATTGTAGTAGAGAAGTATGCAGGCTTTTCACATTCACCTCTGATTCATTGTACAGCACTGCATAATATGTTGGTGCAATGATAATACAAGAATACAATACTTGTATACATTGACATCCAACTCTTAAGGTGCCAGGCGATGTATGAGCAGAGCGACCAAGAGACAGATTCTGATCAGAGAGAGATCTGTTGTCTGCCCATACACCGTAGCCTGATTCCCGATCGATTTCAGCATGAAATCTCTGGGGAATTGGCCTTTTGACGCCGCATCCGCTGCCTCGCTTCCCGTTGCTGTCACCACTTATGCAAAATGTGCCCCCCAGTACAGAGCAGGATAATCCACCAGGCAACCTAGGCATGTTCTTGGGGACTAGATGGTGTCAAGTGGCTCACCTGCCACCTTCTTTGACCTCTCTCTACTTCAGCTTACCAAAAGGACCACAAGGAGGCCCCAAACCTATTACCTTGCCAAAGGCCTCATTGCATTCTAATCCATCCTTGCCCCGTGAAGTATACTTTACTTGTCGGTGTCTGCCGCTGGCATTCAGGACGGGCACTTGTCTATGCATTGTTGGGTTGGCTACAACTTAAGGGAAATAGATATCGGTGATAGAGACAGTGCCCAGTCTGTACCACTTTGTGCAACATTTTACAATAGGGGGGACAGCACCAGGGGGTTCCATTGCACTCACTGCTCGTCCCATTACCACCATGCACCCAATCGAGCATGTCAGCCCTACAGCTTCAATGTTACTGCTTCTTTTTACATGTAAAAGTTTAGCAGAGGCTTGTATTACCCTACTTCCGAGGCCTGCCTGGGCAGATAAGGATTGGTGTCATTATTTTATTGCACAAATTAGCAGAGAGCAAACAAAAGTTTTCATCAGCAGGGAGGTGGGAAGACTGGATACTGTGCTTTAAAGTAAACCAGAGATCAAAATAAATAAAGAATCAATACTTACCTGGGGCTTTCTCCAGCCCTATAAGCTCGTCTGAGTCCCACGCCGTGATCATCCCTGGTAACTGGCTCAGTCTGGTCCAGTCTGGGTCTTCTGCACAAGCTCCAGGTAAGTATCAATTCTTTAATTCTTTTGATCTCTGGTTTACTTTAAAGAGTTTAGAGAAGTCATAGATGCTATCTCCACACCTTAACCTGAATAAATAATGGCCAGCTAGAAGGGGAGGAGGGGGGGGGGGGACATGGCAGCTCTTATAGCTATTAAAAACAAGGAGAAACTGCAGGGGGAAAAAGTAGCGCTTGGTTCCCTTTTATTGTGTTTTGACTAAATAGTGAACCTCTGACTATGAACAAGAACACAAGTGATGGGATCTGAGAATCGTGGTCTACTTTCCTGTATGATGGCACCTTCAACATTTCTGTCCTGACAAATTCATAACATATGGTTTCATCACATCTACCTTCATTCTATGCAACTATACCATTGTAATAGTACAATGAATGTGTAAAGTATTGTGATTGTTTTCATAAGGAAAAACAAACGGACAATTGAGTACATGACATTCATATGTAAACTGTGCAAAACAAAAGATAACTGATAAGCAGAAACATAATCTAGGCCTAGACTAGTACATGATGCAAACTATCCACAAAGTCCCTGAAAATACAGCACAAATAACCTGGATGAATCATTACATACAGAATATATGAGCACAGTGTATTGGCTACAAAGGTCAAGGACGCAGCCTGAGGGAGGAATCAAAATGTCTTGTGTGTTGTGAGTATGAATGTGCTCTGAGCAGTATTATTTATTAGGCTCTGGCAATCGGCAAGCACAATCACTGCAGAAGAGAGACTTGTTACATGGCACCTGGTCACACAACATAGCAGACGACTAGAAGAATACACTACTTAGGAAAACAAGCATATTTTATGCCTGATTCTTGGCGGCAGCACTTATGTGAACCGTGTGATTGCCACTCATGTTGTCACCCAGGAATAAATGAGCCATGTGTGCCAGACACTTAATCATAACAAACAGGGTAACTTATATAAGTGCACGACAAGCACACAGATGGCAGTGGTTAGAGAACAGGAAAGAGACACATACGGACCTGCTGTGTGTGCCAGAAACTTCATTCTAACATATGTAAATCTATTTGAGACAGCAGTATGGACCCCTTCAAGTTCAAATCCCACTGGCTTCTGAGAAGGCCCTGTGTGGTAGAAATGTGGCTTATTTACTATTGTATTTTGTACCTCCACCCTTGTGGGTGAGATGCCACTGCCAAGCCTACCTCCAGGAGAGAAGCTCCGTTCAGTCATAAAGAGGACCTGTAACGAAGGATTGAACTTCATCCCCATCAGTGGCTGATACTCCCTTTCCCAAGAGAAATATATACCTTTTCTCGGATAGATCATCAGGGTGGTCTGTATGGCTGTTATTGTGGTGAAACCCCTCCCACAGTGTGATGTCAGGACCTAGGTCCTGCCAGTTTCCTGTCTGTGAGCCTTGTTGCATTGTGGGAAATAGCAGTTGTTTCCAACTGCCAAGCAACCAGTATTTCCTTCTATGTATATGTACGGTATATCTATAAAAAACAAAACAAAACAACCTTTTAGCCTATCACTATGTTAGTGGTTGTAGTTATAAATAATGGCAGTTGGTGCTGTCTGGTTTTTTTCTTGTCTGCCGGTAGCAAGGATGATGACATGAAGGTTGATTGTGGATAAAACAACATGAACAAATAAATCACTTGGTGAATATAAATCATTTCTTGAACTCTCTTCTATTTTTCAACTTCTCACATAACAATATATTAACTTGTTTTTTTCCCCCTTTTCGCTAAAGTTTCTCTTAATGACAACTTTTCAGCAGTTCTTCTGTCTATTTCATCATGTGTTCCAGGCCCCAGATCCCAAGCCATCTACTGAGCCTTCCACCGGTAGCAGCAGAACTCCAGGGCACTGCAGTGAGTTTTATAAAGTATACCCAATAAACAACACAATATAGAACTTCCAAGTGGTGGAATAAAGTGGGAGGGAAAGTCATTTACATTGTGGATACATAAACATGTAAAATAATGCTTGGTAAACATAACTGGGAAACCACTCGAGAGACAGAGAGTGAAGGACAAAAACTAAGAGGAAAAGAAATGAACGAGGAGCATGGGACTTCCACCAGGCATCTCATTGGCCTGTGGATCCTCTTGTAACCAACCTAATTCAGGATAGATGGGCAAAAACATGTCACTGGGAAGACCACAATCTGGAAAGGCCAGGAAGTGACACCAACCCTGAAGATGATATTTCAAGCGAGACCATTTGCTCAGCGGAAAAAGCAAATCCCAAAAGGATGATTTTCCCTTACTGAAGGTTCCATATGTCGGGACTGGTGGTAGGACAGACTGGCATGGTGCCAAAGAAAAAGCTGTTCTGTCTGCCAAAGTTTTATCGAAGGATGAAAGATACCAGTATGGTGAGGCAGGAAATCACCATGTACATATGTGTAAAAGTCAATCTGAAAAGTCAGAAGCACATGTCATGGGGAGCTGCCTAGACAACTCTGCAAGACTTACAGCAAGGTCAAAGAGCTATTTGGTTTGGACACATGACATGTTGTGTTTTTTTGCCACTTGGTAATAGAACCGTGTGTCAAATACTGACTCCTGCAGCCGGGGGGCTGAATTGCTCACCAAGCACGCAGCTCCATTTCCCATGTGAAAGAGGCCTTGTAGATGCTGCACAAAGGCTATGAATCAAAGTGCTTGGACCATTTCCAAGATTTTTCTACCTCATTGCATAAAGCAAACAGAAAAAGAAACAGGTCTAATTTGTATTTGGTGACCGTATTTACATGAGTAAAAGGTTTTGCTGATTGCCGTTAGGTACACTATGCTTGTGACATTTTGTCAAATAAAAAATTTCTACGGGAAATAACCCATTTACCAAGTGCAGTTGGCACAGTGGCAGCTGCTAATCAGTGGCTGCTACTGCTACAGTGGTGACTGTTAACCTACAGGAAAACAAAGGGGGAGGAAGAGCGGCGATACAAGGTGGCCCCTGCATGTGGCAACTACAGCCTGGAATTAACAACTGTAGTGAGCTCTGGGGGCCACCCGAAAAGGCTTGGGGTGCGAGATCTTGCCCCTCCTGGTGTTTCCCTGGGCCCTGCAGCTCCCTAATGCTGGGCATAGTAGTGTGTGTCTGCATTACTTGCTGGATGTTTGGAAAACTGATCACAAACCTGTGAGCAGCACTTTAGGCTATAAAGAAAGGTATGGAAAATAGACCAGTAGCATGTCGCCACAATTGTACTTTCTGTCTATGTCCAGTCTTCTGGGGCGGCACTTGTAAATAACAGGTAGACGGAGGTCCTCAGATCTCTTGGGGGTGACGCAATGTCAGTAATTCATCAAAATTCCATCATTATTTTCATTTATCCTTTTCGTATCCAGTTTAGCAGAATACATGGCGTATTGGAAAGCACTCTTCCCTGGCAGCACCAGTGTCCCCGCTTTACATCTGGGCCAGGGGTCCTCAAGGACACTAACTGCATGGAGTTTGTATGTTACAGTTTTCCCTGTGTTTGCATGGGTTTCCTCCAGGTTCTCCAGTTTCCTTCCATATTTCAAATACATACAGGTAGGTTAGTTATTCCCCGTTCCGATCATATCATTGATCTTGGACTACAATAGGAACATAGATAGGACAAAGAGTCTCGGCGCTTTGTCAATGATCACGTTTGGCTACATGATCACGATCTGCAGGCAACATCTCGCGATTCACTGCAATTTGCGCTTGTGATTCCCATTCAATAGAACAAGAATCAAAGAGCAATCGCCCCTGAAACGCTGCATGCAACATGTTTGCGATCGCAACCGCGATCCTGTGAATGTATCCATAGGGATACATTGTAGCAGCGCTTTGCTGATAAAGTACTGAAGAATCTCCCCAATGTGAACCCGCCCTGAGCATGGTAGGGATTAGACTGTGAGCTCCTCTGAGGAACAGATAGTGACATGGCTATATACACTATGTAAAAGCGCTATATAAATACAGAATAATAATAATATATCCTTGGTAACGCCTGGCTGTGCAATTGTTGATAGCAGATGGAAGTTATTTAAACTTGCAGCCACTAATGCAATAAATAGTGAGGCAATAACTACTGTACTTTTTGGACTATAAGACTCACATTTTCTCCCCCAAAAGTTGGGAAAAAAGTCACTGCGTCTTATAGTCCAAATGCAGGGAGGTCCTGACTTGTGAACGCTGCCAATACGAACCTCCAAACCGCTGCAATGTCGGGGACCCCTGTACTGTGCCCATGCAGAGGAGGACACGGGGACAAACGGAGGACACAAAGGGGGCATAGAGGAGGACACAAGGGGGTTCACATAGGGGCATAGAGAAGGACACAGTGGGACACAAAGGGACATAGAGGAGGAGACAAGGGGGACACAAAGGGGCATAGATGAAGACACAAGGAGGACTGAGGAGGACACAGGGAGACACAAGAGGTACACGGGGGCATGAGGTACAAAGGGGGCATAATCCACAAGAAGCCTCTTCACCAGGGATGCACCAGGTTTAGTATATATTTTTTCCATGGTTTTTGTCCTTGATAAGACCTAGATCCGTCTTATGGTCAGGAGCGTCTTATAGTCAGAAAAATACGGTACATCCCTACTGAACAAAGAGCAATCTGTACTGTATGTGAACAAAACCACATAACACACTGTCAGGCAACGAGCAAAGTTTTGTATCCCGCTGCAGTCATCGCTGGCTGCAGAGTGAAATGAGAGCAGTCTGTATAACAATTACAAACAAATACATATGTTGTAACAATATGTCATTAAGGGATACTGTAGGGGGGGGTCGGGGGAAAATGAGTTGAACTTACCCAGGGCTTCTACTGGTCCCCCACAGAAGTCCTGTGCCCGCGCAGCCACTCACCGATGCTCCGGCCCCGCCTCCGGTTCACTTCTGGAATTTCAGACTTTAAAGTCTGAAAACCACTGCGCCTGCGTTGCCGTGTCCTCGCTACCGCTAATGTCACCAGGAGCGTACTGCACAGGCGCAGACCATACTGGGCCTGTGCAGTACGCTCCTGGTGACATCAGCGGGAGCGAGGACACGGCAACGCAGGCGCAGGGGTTTTCAGACTTTAAAGTCTGAAATTCAAGAAGTGAACCGGAGGCAGGGCCGGAGCATCGGTGAGTGGCTGTGCGGGCACAGGATGTCTGTGGGGGACCATTAGAAGCCCTGGGTAAGTTCAGCTCATTTTCCCCCGACCCCCCTACAGTATCCCTTGAATGCTTGGATATCCTCTAACAAAGCAAGGCCTCTATTCCAAGGGAGCAAAAACAGGATTAAAGCGGACCTGAACTCAGAGCTTCCTCTCTGCTCTAAACGACTTCATAATAAGCTTTAAAGAAAAACATTTCTTAGTTACAGCTGATACAAGTCCTACAATAAATCTCCTGTGTTTCTACTTCCTGATTTCATGGAAGCAGACATACTGATAACCTCCTGTGCTTTTAAATGAGCTTATCTGCCGTGGCAGTCAGCTGGCAAAGTGGAGAGATCAAATTACAACTTGTGATTAGACACAAATGAGGTGGAATTAGACAGGCTAAACTCTTTAAATACATACAGGGTGCATTTCTCTCTGTTTTCCTTCTGTCCTGTGCAAAAGTTCAGGTCCACTTTAAGATGAAATGGGGTCCTAGGCCAGTGATCTGCAAACTTGGCTCCCCAGCTGTTAAGGAACTGCAAGTCCCACAATGCATTGCAGGAGTCTGACAGTCACAGTCATGATTCATAAAGGCAAATGCATTGTGGGACTTGTATTTCCTTAACAGCTGGAGTTTGCAGATCACTGTCCTAGGCAAGATAGCATTGTTTTGGCCCACTGTTGATGATAATCTGGCATTTTTAGTAAGATTAGGTGGGGGCTAGCATCCACCAGGCCCCTAGGCTCTCTCCAGGCCCTGGGCAGCTGCCTAGGTTTTCCTTGTGGATGATCTGGCTCTGCACAGGAGGCTGAACTGTGTGCTTGTTGGGCAGTTCAGGTCAGCCTCCCGGCTGCCAGTGCAATGACAGCTTTTGCTGCCCATCATGTTTTGCTGCTATGTCAGTGCATTTTCTCATGAGCATGCGCAGCAGGATCCTTTTTTCTCCTGCTGCCTACGTCACTGCACTGCGCGTCATCACACACATGCGCAATGTATTCTCAATTACAGTTCAAATTTCAATTACAGTTCAGTTCTAAATTATTTAAACTATAGACCTCTTGCAGACCCTACACATCCCAAAGGGTTTGAGGGTATGGAGGGGACCCCCGATCCACCTCTGTGCAAATTTGCGGCCTCCGAGACCTGCTGGTTCCCAATATATGACATCTTGTGAACCAGCAGGGCTCAGGGGCTGCAAATTTGCACAGAGTAGGTCCCCTCCATACCTTCTAAATTTGGGGTGTGAAGAAGACCTACAATTTAAAGAACTTAAGGTGAACTGTAATTGAGAGTACATTGCACATGCGCATGATTACGCGCAGCACAGTGACGTAGGCAGCAGAACGGAAGCAAAAGCTGTCACTGCACCAGCCACAAGCACCAATGAACTGCAATGACATGTAGCCGAATGGCAGCGGTTGGTAACATTGCTTTACCCAGCAGGCGAAAAACGTCTCATTTTACATCTGAGGATAGCAATCACCATGATCAGATGCAACTTTATGGGGAGCCGCCTATCCACTGCCTATGTGGAGAGTTGGGAAGCACCCAGCTGGTGAACTAGAGCAGCTGACATGTAGTGAATTCCACTAACCATGGGAAAAAAGGCCTAAAACATACAGATGTTTAAGAAGTGCACTATGCCTACAAATATACTGTACGAAGTGTATTGTGTGTCACAGCACACCTGCAGGCTGAAAAGCTGCCCACCTGACACGCATTGAGCACGCCTCAACACACAAGTTGAAAAGAAGATCAGTACACAAATATACTCCATTATGTATTATGTACAAGGTCATACATAGGATGCAACTGCATGAGAATGAATGCAACACACCCACACACACACCATGACCATGACAGCAGCTCACAAGGTGAACACAACAATAACAGAAAAATAAAGACGTGTTAGGCACAGGATTAAATAAAGAACACATGAATTGTATGAACTGTATGAGTGCTGCCCTCTCTTATAAGAAACGTCAAGCATTTGATCATACACAGAACACAGTAACAGTGGGAGTACAACACCCATACTGAAAGCCTTTTGATGCTTACTGGCATATCAAGAGATGATAACACTAACCCTCAAATAGGAAGTGTCAGATATATGATCATACATAACCAAACAGTATGTAAGCCTTTGAAAGGCTATAACAGTAGCTCAAGCATAAGAAATGGCAGGCACTTGGTTATACAAAAAAGCTCAGGAACAGTCTGATTACAACACACACTTAAGCCTTTGATGGTAGCTGGCACATCCGAGGACATTAACAGTAGCCCACAAATGAGATGTGACATGTGATCATATATAGAACAACACCAAGCAAGCCTTTGATGGACTATAACAGTAACTCACACATAAGAAATGTCAAACCCTTGACCATGCATTAGTCTGAGTACAACACGCATTGCAAGGCCTTGCTAATAACTGGCACATAAAAGGACTAACTCACAAATAAGAAGAATGAATAACACACACACACACACACACAACAACGTGATATTCTTTTATAAACTGTAATAGTAACTCACACGATAACTCATGCACAAGAAAAGTCAGGCACTTTATTGTACATACAAACACTATGTAAGCCTTTAGTGGACTATAACACTTCTTGTGCCAGAAACATAAACACACAGAGAGCACAGGAAGAGTATGAGAACAACACACAATGTAAGCCCTTGTTGGTAGCTGGCACATAAAAGAACAAAAACAGTGACCCATCAATAAAGAGAGATTCTACCTACTGTACTGTAGAACAACACTATGTAAGTCTGATGAACTGTAACAATAACCCAAAGCTACACATAAGAAACATCAGGCATTTGATCACACAAAGAGCACAGGGACAGTTTGAAAACAACACACCACCAGCCTTTCATAGTAGATGGCATATAGAGGGACAATAACTCACAAGTAAGAAGAGTCAGAAATGTGATCATACATAGAACAAGTTGATCCAAATAACACTAGGTTAGCCTTTGATGTGCTATAGTAGTAAAGCACACATTACAAATGACAGAAGCTTGGTCATACAAAGAGCACATGAACAGACTGATTACAGGCAGGCAGTACACATTGTGAACCTTTGGATGGTAGCTGGCACATAAGGAGAGATCACCAGTAAGCCACAAATAAGACATATCAGACTCTTGATCACACAACGCATAGGAACACTTATGCCTGACAGAGGCACATAAAAGGACTATAACAAAATCCCACAAATAAAAAGTGTCAGATACATGATCATGCATAGAGAAAAACTACATAAGCCTGTGGTGGACTCTAGGAATAGCCCACATATAATAAAAGTCATAGGCATGATCATACATAAAGGAACACTACATAAGCCTTTGGTGAACTATAGGTACAACACATATAATAAAAGTCAGTGACATGATCACACATAGAGACACCTTTCCCCTGTGGTGGACTATAGGAATTACCAACATATAATAAAAGTCAGAGACATGATCATACATATAGGAACACTAGTAAGCCTGTGGTGGACTCTAGGAATAACCCACATATAATAAAAGTCAGAGGCATGATCATACATGAACACTATGTAAGCCTGTGATGGACTAATGAAAGTCAGAGGCATGATCATACATAGAGAAACACTATGTAAAGCCTGTGGTGGACTATAAGAATACCTCACATATAATAAATGTCAGAGACATCATACATAGAAGAACACTACATAAGCCTGTGGTGGACTATAGGAATAACCCACATATAATAAAACTCAAGAGGCATGTTCATACATAAAAGAACACTAGTGAGCCTGTGGAGGACTATAGGATCACATTGGCATGATCTTTCACTGAAGAACACACAGTAAGCCTGTGGCGGACCATAACATTTAACCCACAAATAACAAGTCACAGAGACATGATCCTCCATGAAAGAGCACTATGTAAGCCTGTGATGGACCACAGCAGTAAGCCGCACATAAGAAGTGGCAGGCACATGACCCTGCACAGCGCACATGAAGAGTATGTGAGTGCATACAGACATACACAGAGCAGGTCTGTAGAGTGTGTGGAGGAACACTGTCTGCTCAGATATGTGACTTATGATATGAAGCATGCTGGACAAGAAGTGTGATCAGGAGGTGCATTGTGTGCAGCAGCAGCCAGCATAGGGGGGTATAGCAGGTGACACACACCAGCATGGGATGCTCCTGGTGACATGTACAGCTGGCCCTGGGGGGACACATTTCTGTCCCCCCCATAGGCCCTTCCGTGTCCTTCTTACAACCCCCCCCCCCCCCCCATTACGTCCCCGGTCCCCCGTGTCACCTGCACGTTACACGTATACTCCGAGTCGTCCAGCAGCCGCACGGTGCACACACACGGGAGATCCAGACTGCGGCTACTTCCGCTCATCAGGCGAGTCAGCATCATCCCGAAACCGGGCACGAAGCGGGCACACACCCGCTCCGGGTCACTGTGCCCCCGCCGGGCTGCGCTGCAGACACAGCCCGCCTCCCTCGCCTCTCCGAGCAATCCGGGCGGCCGCAGGACTGACAGGCAGCTCGCCAGCCAATGGGGCAGCGGGATGTGGAAAGAAAGGAGCGCTCTCCGCTAATTGGTGTTGGGGGCGGCCTGTGGGCGGGGCTAGCATCCCCATCATCACTACAATAATTGTTGGTACCCAGAGAGGACGGTGACACTGATCCATGTATGTGGAGGCTGCAGGGGTACAGAGCAGGGTACAGTCCTGCGCACAGCTGCCTGACTATGCAGCGTCTCAGTCTCACCGCAGGCTGACGCAGAACTCATTCATTTTATGCATGCTTTATTTATAGATGTGTGACTACATAGTACTACAGGAATCACAGAAGCCAGTCAGTCTGTCAACAATTCGTAAATATTCAGTCTGTAAAAAATGCAGAAATTGTTCAGTTACAACACTTGCACACAATTCATTGTTAGCCCCTGACAGTGCATATTTAATACGGATGTCCAGATAAAATGTACTTAGTCTGCCTGCTAGACAGTGCCAGGCGTTCTGTATGGCACAGCTCTACCTTGTTATGCCAACATGTTCAGGTTTTGTGAGTCTGCAGAGAGCATTAGGACCTGGGGCCGTATGTCACGGATCTATAACCAGAAGCCCTGATTCTCTCCACTTGCTAATACTGATGGATCAGTTTTTTTTATTTATAACTGAATACATGATGCTTAATCCTTCCTCAACAGTGCAAAGTTCATAAAGCAGCCTCATGATCACAACATGATGACACAACATCCTCTACAGTTGAAGAAGTGAGATAATTTTCTTTCTTAAAGTGTACCTGTATGGAAAAGAGTGCCCCAATTAGATACCTAAGTAGAGGGAAGGAAGCCTATGGATAAGCCAGACGCTTCCTCTGTCGCCCTAACCATGAGCGTAGCACTCACGACCCCCACCATCGCAGGTGCAGAAGAGCAGTAGAGAGTCACAGGATGAGAGGGTTGGAGGGTGATTAATGAGACTACGGGAATAATTCTTTAGTGAGCACACAGGATGTTGGCAGAGGTTTGGGGGAAAGGGCAGCAGGTTGCACAAAGGTTTGGTGAATGGAGTGGAGCAGGTGAAGACATGGACACGCATAAATAGGTGAATTAGGATCAAGGGAATAGCAATGTTCCCTCGCTCACCACGCTGCTCCGTTGTGCTCCATGCGCCAACCCTCCTTCACCCTCCATAGCAACAGAACGCATCACTGGCCTACAGGCTAGCAGTTTGTCTGTACAGCATTGACCATACACTGTTGCATGAGGGTTCAAGTCCCAATGCCTGCTGAGTACGTGTGTGAGGCTTAAAGGATACCCAACATGTGACATGATGAGATAGACGTGTATGTACAGTGCCTAGCACACAAATAACTATGCTGTGTTTTTTTTTTCTTTCTCTGCCTGAAAGAGTTACACATCAGGTATGTAAGTGGCAGTTCCTGTCTGAGTTAGGACTGGGTCAGACTACAGTGCGACCCTCACTGATAAGAAATTACAACTATAAAACACTTTCCTAGCAGAAAAATGCTTCTGAGAGCAGGAAAGAGATAAAAAAAGGGTCAATACTTCATAGATTTTAGCTCTGGCATACTTCAATGAATGTGTCATTGAGCAAAAACAATAAAACAGTAAAAACTTAGTAGATTTAAATATAAAATAAAACAGTGGAATATCTTAAAAAGTCATTTTTAGGAGAAGGAGGATAGATACAATTGTTTATCTCATTAGTTTATTTTCACCTTGGGTATCCTTTAAGAAGTCAGAAATATAGGACACAGTAGGTATGGAAGATAAGACTGTGGTTAATCAGCAAAGAAAGGTTGGGATAAAAAGATAGCCAGGCAGATGTTATGGGTTTTGTAACTTAGAGTAAAAACTGAGGCAAACGTTAGGTGAAAAAAATCGATACCTACCTAAGCACTCTTTCACAGTAAAGCTCGTCCACAAGTGGCACCAGCTTACTGAGCAGGCTGAATACGGTTGCACTTGTGCAGTCATGATCAGAGATCAGAGCATCAGTGGGGATCAGTAGGATGTGGAAAGCCTCAGCAGGATCCAGAGACTTCCCTCTGCTCAGGTAAGTATCTCTGTTTTCCATTATTTTTGCCTTTGGGTACATTTTAAAAAGATGACTGAGGGAGTGTCAGACAGTAGGGACAGCCCTAGAAAAGGCATGGACCTGTGCATGGGAAAAGGTTTTTAGGGCCGATTCACACTTGAGTGGGAATCGCGCGATTCCCGCTCGCCGCAAACTGCTAGCAGTTTTTAAAACCGCTTAGCACATGGTTTGCTATGGCAGTGTTCTCACTGCCGCGATCGCAGATGTTTTGCGATTAGCAATAATCGCAAACACGTTTTTCGCCTTCCTCTGGATCAACAGGGATATGTGAGGGAGCAGGCTGGAGTTGTACTTTGTTCTCTGGTTGAACTCGATGGACGTATGTCTTTTTTCAACCAAAATAACTATGTAACTATGTTACATGCAGCGTTTTGGCGGCGATTCTTGAGCGATCGCAATTAGCATGTACAGAATCACTAATCGCGATTGCTCCCACAGTGTTCAGTGATTTTTCTGCGTTAATCGCGGAAAAATCACTCCCGCAAACGCTAGCGGTAATCGCTAGCATTTTTGCGATTTTAGGTGTGAACGGGGCCTAAGCGAGGAAGACATGAAAAGGTAATTGAAAAGCCAGCAGTTTTTATGTGTGTCTAGACTTATACATAATAAGCTGATTCAAATGTAATCACTTCTAAATTACCTAACATTGGCAATGTCCTATGTCTCTGTGACATAGGCCTGTGGCATTATAGGCTGTAATCTTTTCAGAGAGATTTAGTCTGTGCCTTTCCCCCCTTCTCTTTGCAGGCTGAACAGCAGGATGAAGCAATCTTCTTAGCAGAAACCCCACCCACAGACTCAGGGCTTATTTATATCATTGTAATTCAGACAAATAACATATTTTGCGCAGTTTGATTATGCCTTTTTTATGCACATACTCTTGTCAGATTTACTTATTTAAAATATTTCCTGATGAATCTGAATAAAGTTTTACTGCTGTTTATAAAAGTCAAATTGGTGTTAGTTCTTCAGTTTCAGTAATTTGTCATCTAGCTGGTGACAAACAGTGACTGTAAACATCAGCTATGAAGAATGGATATGAGGGGCAAGTGCCCCCTAGTGGCCATGTTTGGTAATGTCGCTTGTGAACTAATCAGTATAGATTTTATGGCGCTCATTAAAAAAAAACCACTCAATGGGAAACCACAGTTGCTCACTTAAGGTAATCCGGAAGGGAAAAAAAGTGTCCCTAGAAGGTATTTACCTTGGGAGGGGAAATCCTCTGGATCTTAAAGAGGCTTCCCACATCCTCCTCAGCAGAGGGGATCCAGCGCTGGCTCTTTCAAAAGTTTGCTTGTTGCCACTGCCACTGGTGCACTGGCAGCTTTACACTCCGCTCCAGGTAAAAACAGCCGAGCCTGATCAGGTCCACTCTGCTGTGCAGGTGAGCGACCTGAGCAGCAGAGCAGACCAGATTGGGCTTGACTATTTCTGCCGGAGCCCGAGCAGAAAGCCGCTAGTGCGCCTGTGTGGGCAGGCCAGTGTCAATATTAGTGCTCTGTGCTGTTCAGGGGAGCCAGTGCTGGATCTGGCTGGCTGAGGAGAATGGGGGGAGCCTCATTAGAGCTTTTTGGTCTCTTTTGCCCCTTATATTTTCCTAGTGGTTCTGGGTCACTATGAGCTATCTTGGCATTACTTATTACTGGTTGAAGCCCTATCCCATAAAGCCATATCAATCCATGCCATGCACTGAAGAGGACCAGAAAGTCTGGAACAGTTGTAAGCATGTTTGAATGGTGTGGCTCTGTAAAATTCATTAGCTATACACCGGGGGTTCTAGATGTAACCCTGGCCTCAGGGGCATAAAGAGATGATTTGCATATTCATGAGTGATGCATCATGGGAAACCACAGTTGCTCACTTAATGCTGAATTATAGCAGATAACTTTTTTTCTAAGAAAGCAGAGTTACAGACTACCCAGCAAGCTCATGGTGAACCAGAACTCATTGCAGTATGTTGGAGTGTGTGGAGAGTGGAGAGCGGCTACAAAGGACCAAAAAGCCCTCTTACTAAAATATTAAAGAGAATCTGTACTCTAAAATTCTTACAATAAGAAGCATACCATTCTATTCATTATGTTCTCCTGGGTCCCTCTGTGCTGTTTCTGCCACTCCCTGCTGCGATCCTGGCTTGTAATTGCCAGTTTTAGGCAGTGTTTACAAACAAAGAACGTGGCTGCTAACCCGAGTGTGATAGGCTCAGAGAAGCTCAGTCTGTGACTCATACAGAGCCTGCAGGGGGCGTGGAGAGGATGTGCACAGCTTCTTCCCTTCACAAGCAGAGCAGCATATTCTTGCCTGAGCCGACAGCCCCCCCCACCTATGCCTAATGCTAACCTAACCCTCTCTCTATTGCCGCTATCAATCGCTGCTATTTTGACTCCTCACTGCTTCCATTAACTCTGGTGCAAGCTACCAATGCTAATGTAGCTGGACTCTGGACCAAATCACCATCATTCCTATCATAAAATCAAGCCACTACTGTGCCAAAATGACCTTGTTGCCACTACCATAGCCGAAATTCCCACAGTGACTTATGGCAGCACCCAAATTTTTCAGGCACGCCAAGCACCCAATGAACTGATCCATTTAAACACTCTAATAACTCCCACAGAAGGACTTTAACAGCAGTGTATGGTTGCTTCAATTTGATTTTGAGGTAAATTGGAAGCCAGTGTACAGAACTGCAGAGAGGAGCAGTATTGAGAAGGAAAGAGAAGTCTATCTGTGGATGGTAGATTGTTGTATGGGGGAAAGCCTTGATAGCAGAATACAGGAGGATGTTGCAACAGTCCAGATAAGGCATACTGGACCATATGCAATGAAGTATTTTTCCTAAGTTTTCTCCTAGGTGATATTTTCAAACTTGTCAATAAAATGCCTTTTTTAAATAACCAGCAAGCAAGAAAATACTTAAAATAGTTACAACAATACCTTTTTACCTACTTTTTGGTACTTCTTCAATTGCAAAATGTTGAAGTTATTCTAAATAGAAGATAAAAAAGTATCTCTGAGGAGAAAATTCAGGAGAAAAAGTTAATTGCATATGGGCCATACACTTTCTCCTAGAAGATAATCTTTCATCTTCTGAATAAAATAACTTTTCAGCACTTTGCAAATGAAAAAGTACCTAAATGTAGATGGAAGAAGGTAGGGTGGGGCTGCAGGGAGCACCCTGGATGCAGAAGAGCAGTAGAGAGTCACATCAAGGTGAGAGTGTTGGGGGGACAAATGATTAACAAGACTGGGGGATAATTCTTCAGTGAGCACACAGGATGAAGTGAATGTTGGCAGAGGTTGAGGGACAAGGCAGCAGGTGGCATGCAAGCGTGGTGAATGGAGTGGAGAGGGTGGAATCAGGGACAAGCATAAAAAGGTGAATTAGGATGTAGGCGATACCAAAATGCAGATAGGGCATATTCTCAGAGATGATGTGAGGGTTTGTGTGGCAAGACCCAGAGATGTTCAAGTCAATATGGCTGATGAATGGTGAAAATGGCAGCACTAGTTACATTCAGAGACATGTCAAGTTGAGGTTTTTAAGGGGAGAGACACAGAAGATTATTACTCGACTTTTATCCATTCTGAACCTTACATACCTGCCAGACATCCATGATGAATTGTCTTATGAGCACCTTGGGGTCACCCACAGGGAAACGAGTGGGAGTAAAAGTGCCACTACTGAGGGAGTTCTGGGACAAGTGGTCACATAAAGAGAGGGTGAGGCACATCACCCACCTATGTACCTTTACAGTATAGCAGTCAAGAGTGAGTCTGAGTCATGTTGCCCTGTTGTAGGTTGAAATGGTACTAAAGGCAAACAGAGTGGCGACAGAGTAACCTCACTACCACTGCTAGTATTCATGCAGTATGTGTTATTATTGCTCATCAGCCAGCTATATTGTAATAGCACACAGGCAAATCAGCCTGATGACATGACCCTGACTCTTGGAGGAGCTGTTTTATTGCACACAGTGGGCTCAATTCACAAAAGCCTGATAATTGCTATCACAGCAGTTAACACGCAATCTGCGGCGCGCGACAGGTTGTGCATGTAAAAGATTACTCCGCGTGATAAACGAACGTTTGCACAAACATTCATTTATCCTGCTTTGGTGAATCGAGCCGTGTGCATGTCTGTGTGTGTATGTACAGTGGTTTGCAAAAGTATTCGGCCCCCTTGAAGTTTTCCACATTTAGTCATATTACTGCCACAAACATGCATCAATTTTATTGGAATTCCACATGAAAGACCAATACACAGTGGTGTACACATGAGAAGTGGAACGAAAATCATACATGATTCCAAACATTTTTTTTACAAATAAATAACTGCAAAGTGGTGTGTGCGTAATTATTCTGCCTACTTTGATCTGAGTGCAGTCAGTTGCCCTTAGACATTGTCCGATGAGTGCTAATGACTAAATACAGTGCACCTGTGTGTAATCTAATATCAGTACAAATACAGCTGCTCTGTGAAGGCCTCCGAGGTTGTCTAAGAGAATATTGGGAGCAACAACACCATGAAGTCCAAAAGAACACACCAGACAGGTCAGGGATAAAGTAAATGAGACATTTAAAGCAGGCTTAGGCTACAAAAAGATTTCCAAAGCCTTGAACATCCCACGGAGCACCGTTCAAGCATCATTCAGAAATGTAAGGCATATGGCACAACTGTAAACCTACCAAGACAAGGCCGTCCACCTAAACTCATAGGCCGAACAAGGAGAGCGCTGATCAGAAATGCAGTCAAGAGGCCCATGGTGACTCTGGACGAGCTGCAGAGATCTACAGCTCAGGTGGGAGACTCTGTCCATAGGACAACTATTAGTCGTGCACTGTACAAAGTTGGCCTTTATGGAAGAGTGGCAAGAAGAAAGGCATTGTTAACAGAAAAGCATAAGAAGTCCCGTTTGCAGTTTGCCACAAGCCATGTGGGGGACACAGCAAACATGTGGAAGAAGGTGCTCTGGTCACATGAGACCAAAATGGAACTTTTTGGCCAAAATGCAAAACGCTATGTGTGGCAGAAAACTAACACTGCACATCACTCTGAACACACCACCCCCACTGTCAAATATGGTGGTGGCAGCATCATGCTCTGGGGGTGCTTCTCTTCAGCAGGGACAGGGAAGCTGGTCAGAGTTGATGGGAAGATGGATGGAGCCAAATACAGGGCAATCTTGGAAGAAAACCTCTTGGAGTCTGCAAAAGACTTGAGACTGGGGGGAGGTTCACCTTCCAGCAGGACAACGACCCTAAACATAAAGCCAGGGCAACAATGGAATGGTTTAAAACAAAACATATCCATGTGTTAAAATGGCCCAGTCAAAGTCCAGATCTAAATCCAATCAAGAATCTGTGGCAAGATCTGAAAACTGCTGTTCATAAACGCTGTCCATCTAAACCAGTGGTTCCCAACCTTTTATGAGGTATCGCCCCTTAGGGGAAGACGACTCACCCCTGTCGCCCCCCCTCTCTTAGTACGGTATACCCTTAAGCCAGGTAGTGGTGCCAGTGGAGGGGGTAGCGCTGTGACCTTGCCAGCTAAAAATAGCCGGTGACTCAACTACTTTGCGCCAATTCCCTTACCGGTGTAATGTCAGATATTGCAGCCCTGCACGTTGTGCAGCCCCGCATGCGCAGTAGGAGCCTGCGTCCCATTGAATTGTGCAGCCACGTAAAACGTCCTAAATATCTCCGCTTCCGCACCACGTACACACCCGAAATTTTCAGGGGAGGGAGGGGACCCCCAGATCTAGCGCTGTGCCGAATTGCAGCCCCCGAGCCCCGCTGGTTCCCGAGACTGATTGCAGCAAACCTATCTCGGGAACTAGCGGGGCTCGGGGGCTGAAATTCGACACAGAGCTAGATCTGGGGGTCCCCTCCCTCCCCTGAAAATTTTGGGAGTGTATGTGGTGCGGAAGCGGAGATATTTCAGGTAAATAATATCTAACTTCCCACTGAGCATGCGCGATACTCAGTAAGGAAGGCTGCTTCCGGGCTGCAATATCTGACATTACACCGGCGCGTGACCAACGAGCCCTGAGGAATTACGCAACTCTATCATGCACACTTGCATATTTGCATATTTTATACAGATCATATTTTTTGCCCATAATTTTCTTAAAAACGAGTGACACTGCGACACTTTATTTTTTCTGCCTTTTCATACTGATCGCCCCCCTGTCGCCCCCCACAAATTTACCGCCCCCCCAGGGCCGGCCCGCTCATGAGGCGGGGTGAAACTTTTGCCTCAGGCGGCAAAATTCCAGGGGCGGCACCCGCCCGTCCGTGGGTGCGGGGAGCCGGCCGCCGAGCTGGAGGGGTAGCTGGCAGGACGGGGGTATTGGGCCTAGCGGCGGGGAGGGGGGTCGGACCCCCCCCCCCTACCTCGCCTGGGTCCCCCGTGCTCCGCTCCCCTCCAGCCTTAAATACAAGCAGCCGCTATGTGTAAGAGGCACGGGCGGGTAGGACTCACCTCTTCCTCGTTCCAAGCGTGCGCTCCACTGACGTCACTTCCTGCAACGCTGCAGGAAGTGACGTCAGTGGAGCGCACGCTTGGAACGAGGAAGAGGTGAGTCCTACCCGCCCGTGCCTCTTACACATAGCGGCTGCTTGTATTTAAGGCTGGAGGGTAGCGCAGTTCGGGGGACCCAGGCGAGGGAGGGGGGGTACGACCCCCACCCCGCCGCTAGGCCCAATACCTCCGTCCTGCCAGCTACCCCTCCAGCTCGGCGGCCCCCCACAGCGCGCCCCCCACTGGGGGGAGGGGGGGGTGGCGGCGGAATTTTTTTTTTGCCTCAGGCGGCAAATAGTCTAGGGCCGGCCCTGCGCCCCCCTTAGAACCCAAATCGCCCACCTGCCAGGTTGGGAATCACTGATCTAAACTGACTGAGCTGGAGCTGTTTTGCAAAGAATGGGCAAGGATTTCAGTCTCCAGATGTGCAAAGCTGGTAGAGACATACCCTAAAAGACTGGCAGCTGTAATTGCAGCAAAAGGTGGTTCTACAAAGTATTGACTCAGGGGGCTGAATAATTATGCGCACCCCACTTTGCAGTTATTTAAAAAAAATGTTTGGAATCATGTATGATATTCGTTCTACTTCTCACGTGTACACCACTTTGTATTGGTCTTTCACGTGGAATTCCAATAAAATTGATTCATGTTTGTGGCAGTAATATGACAAAATGTGGAAAACTTCAAGGGGGCTGAATACTTTTGCAAACCACTGCGTGTGTGCGTATATATATATATATATATATATATATATATATGTATATATATATATATATATATATATATATATATATATATATATATATATATATATATATATATATATATATATATATATATATATATATATATATATATATATATATATATATATATATACAGTGGTGTGAAAAACTATTTGCCCCCTTCCTGATTTCTTATTCTTTTGCATGTTTGTCACACTTAAATGTTTCTGCTCATCAAAAACCGTTAACTATTAGTCGAGAGCCCCTGTCACTGTTTTCCTGTTGTGTGCTGCAGCACCCTCTGTATTTATATATTTCTTATGGAGATTGGGGTTCTCCAGTGCTGCGTGCATGCTTTGCATAGTATTGCATAAAATTCGGTTTGTGCTGCTCATCCCTTGGCTTATGTTATTTTCCCCTATGAGCGTGCATAACCACACCCATCTCTAGCACAGTTAAGCATATAAATGAGCGGTGCTCATAGTTCAGTTAGTAGCTAGTAGAAGGTGAGGTGTTTTTAATTTCATTTCTCCCATTTAGCTGACCCCTGGGCTTTTGGCATGGTTCCCACTAGAACGCTGATAAAAACTAGCATTTTTGCCTGGTTAGAGTAGGACTCACCAGATCGGGGACACTTTGGCGCAGTTGGTGAGCTTAAACGCGTTAAAGCGTAACCAAGAGCCCCTGTCACTGTTTTCCTGTTGTGTGCTGCAGCACCCTCTGTATTTATATATATATATATATATATATATATATATATATATATACAGTGGTGTGAAAAACTATTTGCCCCCTTCCTGATTTCTTATTCTTTTGCATGTTTGTCACACTTAAATGTTTCTGCTCATCAAAAACCGTTAACTATTAGTCGAAGATAACATAATTGAACACAAAATGCAGTTTATAATGATGGTTTTTATTATTTAGTGAGAAAAAAAACTCAAAACCTACATGGCCCTGTGTGAAAAAGAAATTGCCCCCTGAATCTAATAACTGGTTGGGCCACCCTTAGAAGCAATAACTGCAATCAAGTGTTTGCGATAACTTGCAACGAGTCTTTTACAGCGCTCTGGAGGAATTTTGGCCCACTCATCTTTGCAGAATTGTTGTAATTCAGCTTTATTTGAGGGTTTTCTAACATGAACCGCCTTTTTAAGGTCATGCCACAACATCTCAATAGGATTCAGGTCAGGACTTTGACTAGGCCACTCCAAAGTCTTCATTTTGTCTTTCTTCAGCCATTCAGAGGTGGATTTGCTGGTGTGTTTTGGGTCATTGTCCTGCTGCAGCACCCAAGATCGCTTCAGCTTGAGTTGACGAACAGATGGCCGGACATTCTCCTTCAGGATTTTTTGGTAGACAGTAGAATTCATGGTTCCATCTATCACAGCAAGCCTTCCAGGTCCTGAAGCCGCAAAACAACCCCAGACCATCACACTACCACCACCATATTTTACTGTTGGTATGATGTTCTTTTGCTGAAATGCTGTGTTATTTCTACGCCAGATGTAATGGGACACGCACCCTCCAAAAAGTTCAACTTTTGCCTCGTCGATCCACAAGGTATTTTCCCAAAAGTCTTGGCAATCATTGAGATGTTTTTTAGCAAAATTGAGACGAGCCTTAATGTTCTTTTTGCTTAAAAGTGGTTTGCGCCTTGGATATCTGCCATGCAGGCCGTTTTTGCCCAGTCTCTTTCTTATGGTGGAGTCGTGAACACTGAACTTAATTGAGGCAAGTGAGGCCTGCAGTTCTTTAGATGTTGTCCTGGGGTCTTTTGTGGCCTCTCGGATGAGTTTTCTCTGCGCTCTTGGGGTAATTTTGGTCGGCCGGCCACTCCTGGGAAGGTTCATCACTGTTCCATGTTTTTGCGATTTGTGGATAATGGCTCTCACTGTGGTTCGCTGGAGTCCCAAAGCTTTAGAAATGGCGTTATAACCTTTACTAGACTGATAGATCTCAATTACAGTACTTTTGTTCTCATTTGTTCCTGAATTTCTTTGGATCTTGGCATGATGTCTAGCTTTTGAGGTGCTTTTGGTCTACTTCTCTGTGTCAGATAGCTCCTATTTCAGTGATTTCTTGATTGAAACAGGTGTGGCAGTAATCAGGCCTGGGGGTGACTACAGAAATCAAACTCAGGTGTGATAAACTACAGTTAAGTTATTTTTAAACAAGGGGGGCAATCACTTTTTAACACTGGGCCATGTAGATTTGGAGGTTTTTTTTCTCACTAAATAATAAAAACCATTATTTAAAACTGCATTTTGTGTTCAATTATGTTATCTTTGACTAATAGTTAACAATTTTTGATGAGCAGAAACATTTAGGTGTGACAAACATGCAAAAAAATAAGAAATCAGGAAGGGGGCAAATAGTTTTTCACACCACTGTATATATATATATATATATATATGTGTATGTATATCTATATAGTCACCGTTTATTTTCATTAAATTATTGATGTGCAGCTGATCATACTAGGGAGATATATATATATATATATATATATATATATATATATATATATATATATATATATATATATATATATATATATATATATACAGATTTTTGGATTTACAGATTCCTTTTTTCTGAACAAGGAAAAAGCACACACTTAGCACAACACACACAGACACGCACGCACGCACGCACGCACACACACTAATACCAAGCTCCTGCATGTTCTACAGAGGCGGTAGAAAGATATTCTCATTAAATGAGTAAAATACAAGACTGATTGGAACTTCAAACTATGAATATTTATTTCGAACCTACAGCAGCTGCGATGACTGATAAGTTCCTCTGCTGAAATTATAATCTAGTTTACACTTGCCAGCTGCCCCTAATTTCAAAGCAACATTTAAAAGATTTGCATATACAGTATTCATTATTTTTTTATCATTACGATATTTGTCACAGTTTTAGGGAAACTGTATCCATTATTTATGGTTTAATCATATGGGTGCAACGTTATGTATTCAGTAAATCAGAATAATTACTAATGCTGGGAGCCAGTGGCACAACTACACCCCCTGCAAAATCTTGATGGAGTTCCACAACTTAGGCACATTTAAAAAGGTCACAAAAGGAGAATGAAAGGCGAATACTGCTTGCAACACTTTACTATGTGCATAGATGATTAATACATTGATTTTTTATATACAGTTTATGTCTGTAAGACATGCTCATGCTAGAGTGGGTGGACTATGGGTGGGTGCCTAGGTACAGTAAATCTGGCGGCCATTTCATGCTGGGTGCTTCATCAGAGGCTGGGAATCTGCTGAGAATCTAGTATGTATACAGCTGTTGATCCAGGGGGCTGAGCGGATCAGGTAGCCGCAAAAACCGCCGCTCCCCATCGCTCCTGTTGGCCGCACTGGCCCGCTTTCACTTTTGTGACCTCTGGGTCATGGCGATGGAATGAGACTGTCTCTCATTCACAGCGTGCAGGGAGGCAAGGGAGCGGCAGGGGGCATGGCCAGGGAGAGAGAGCTGCCCAATGGCAGCTCTGGAAACCTTGTAGGAACGCCACTGGCGGGCGTTTTGAAAAGGACATCCCCCTCCCCTGTGTTTACCTCAGAGATGGCGACAAATAATGTCATAGCATCATAGCGCAGCGGTGGAGGGGACAGTGAGAGGTGTTGTGGGGACACAGAGGCATGTCATGAGGCAGAGAAAATTGATTTTAAAAATGCAAGAAAAATGGTTTTTAAACCCAGAAAAAATTAGTTTATAAAACATTTTTTTGTATATTTAAAATCGTTTTTCTCAAAAACTACAAAGTCTTTTAGAACAATTCTTTTTGTAGCTTGTACCCAGTATTCTTCTTAACATATGTAACAATGTTGGTAGCAATGGCATGTATGGGGGCTTTGCTATTCACCACCAAAGTTGGCATGAAATTACGCATAAATTAATGTGTAATTACGAATGGGAACAATTAACTACGAAATTGATTTTGATATTCCTGAAATTTCGTATTACCATTACGATGCGTGATTGCGTATTAAGATGCGCAATTATGCATGGGTGTAATTTCTGCTCAGCTGAGTACACATAATGCAATTTTCAGTCCGACCGACTGACAACGGAATATTGAGCACATAATGAGATAATGAGCACAGATGACATTGCTAATGAAGGGTAAAGTGAAGCATTCACACAGCAGGGCAGAGGGCTGGGCTCATACCTGACTCTGTTAAGTTCCCCAAAACTGCTCCATGCTCTGTACACACGCTGCTGCTCCATGCTCTGTACACACACTGCTGTTCCATGCTCTGTACACACGCTGCTGCTCCATGCTCTGTACACACACTGCTGCTCCATGCTCTGTACACACACTGCTGCTCCATGCTCTGTACACACGCTGCTGCTCCATGCTCTGTACACACGCTGCTGCTCCATGCTCTGTACACACACTGCTGTTCCATGCTCTGTACACACGCTGCTGCTCCATGCTCTGTACACACGCTGCTGCTCCATGCTCTGTACACACACTGCTGCTCCATGCTCTGTACACACACTGCTGCTCCATGCTCTGTACACACACTGCTGCTCCATGCTCTGTACACACACTGCTGCTCCATGCTCTGTACACACACTGCTGCTCCATGCTCTGTACACACACTGCTGCTCCATGCTCTGTACACACACTGCTGCTCCATGCTCTGTACACACACTGCTGCTCCATGCTCTGTACACACACTGCTGTCCCATGCTCTGTACACACACTGCTGCCCCATGCTCTGTACACACACTGCTGCCCCATGCTCTGTACACACACTGCTGCTCCATGCTCTGTACACACACTGCTGCTCCATGCTCTGTACACACACTGCTGTCCCATGCTCTGTACACACACTGCTGCTCCATGCTCTGTACACACACTGCTGCTCCATGCTCTGTACACACACTGCTGCTCCATGCTCTGTACACACACTGCTGCTCCATGCTCTGTACACACACTGCTGCTCCATGCTCTGTACACACACTGCTGCTCCATGCTCTGTACACACATTGCTGCTCCATGCTCTGTACACACACTGCTGCTCCATGCTCTGTACACACACTGCTGTCCCATGCTCTGTACACACACTGCTGCCCTATGCTCTGTACACACACTGCTGCCCCATGCTCTGTACACACACTGCTGCCCCATGCTCTGTACACACACGGCTGACCCATGCTCTGTACACACACGGCTGCCCCATGCTCTGTACACACACTGCTGCTCCATGCTCTGTACACCCGCTGCTGCACCATCCAAAGTCAACTGTAGCAGGGAAAGAAAGGGGGCAGTGTTGTGAGCCTGCAGATATTCTGGAGTCTCAACTTGTGCCGGTCCCCAGACACTGCATCGGCCCTGGTCTGAGGGGGGATTCTGGGCAGCTGTAATCCCCCCCCCTCCCCCCGCAATTGCCTATGAGGCCCATAGAATTGTATGGGCAATAAGTTGACAGTAAGTGGGCTCTTTTACACTGAATCAGTTGCTCTCAGTTATAACTGAACGGACAGTTGATATGCAGCCCAATGTCTATGTTTACCTATGGGTCAGTTCACATTATATGCGTTTTAACTGAAGCTTTTTAACAATGCGCTGCTATGGAACAACTGATCAGATAAAATGCATCTGTTTTTTAAGCAATAGGATTCCAGTTGGTGGAGAAGCAGTCACATGACTGTGAAGAGTCCTTTGGAAAGAAGAAGTTTGCAGGGAGAGATTTTCAAAGTGACTTTGCTTGTTGTGCAGGCTGCCAAGGGTGGATTAGGTAGATTTACTGAGTTCCTAGACCAGGCTTTCTCAACCAGGGTTCACTGGAACCCCAGGGTTCCTTGAGTACTCTGCAGGGGTTCCTTGGCATTTTCCCCCATCGTGGTGGAAGTATATAGAGCACACTATAATAGGTGGTACTGTAACAAGAAGCACTAATTTGGGGGGTCAGGAGACAGTATAATGAGGGGCAGTGTAATAGGAGGTAGTGAAATAAACAGCTACACATACTTTTAAAGACCATGCCTCCTGCAAAATAACTGCAGGGGTTCCTTGAGATCAAAACATTGTTTGCAGGGGTTCCTTGAAATCAAAAAGTTATTTGCAGGGTTCCTCCAGGGTAGAAAGGCTGAGAAAGGCTGTCCTAGACCAAATACATTTTATTCTCAACTAGATGAAGACCCGGCGTTGCCCAGGTATGTATTTGGTTGTTGGCTCCAGCCACTCTTTCTAACTTTGACACGCAATGACCAAGTTTTATGAGCTTTGGGGTCCTTGGCATCAATAAATTTTCCCATTGAAATGAAACAAATCTGATTGGCTTTTTGTGGCTCTGCCTCCTTTTCTGAATTTGAAGCCCAGTCACCCAGTGACCGACTGTAGAAGGTTGTAGGCCTATGACATTAACAGTATAAAAATGGCAGCAATTAAAATATTCGTCTTGAAAATCAATAGATGAATTTTGATTGGCTGTTGTAGGCTACACCCACTTTCCTGAATATTAATCCCAGTCACCTAGTGACTAACTGTACGAAGTTTAAGAAACCTGCGATTAACAGTTTAAGAAGGACTGCAGTTTCCCATTTAAATTTCATGCTCCACCCACTGTCCCTGAATTTGTAACGTCAGTCACGAAGTGATGAACTGTGTCAAGTTTGGGGACTGCGGCTAATTACCGTGAGAATGTCAGCCTTTTCCATTTTTTTTCCATTGATGTTAATGGGTGAAATCTGATTGGCTGTTTGTGGTTCCATCCAGGTGTGCAGGGGGGGGGGGGGGGGGAACGGGACGCGAAACCCCTAAAACATATCTTCCTAGGTAGTGCGGGATCTGTATACCAGGCTTTGTTGAAATCCCTCAAGGAGTTTTGAAGTGATCGAGGCACATACATACATACTGTACATACACACAAACATAAAACATCATATAGATAGATAGATAGATAGATAGATAGATAGATAGATAGATAGATAGATAGATAGATGACACCATGCTACCCAGGAGGAATCAGTCAGAGAGGTACATTTTCAAACGTTATTTAGGTAGTGCATTGTGTTGAGATATGAGGTGTGCTGCGTAGGATATGGGGAAAAGGCAGGGAGAACCTGAACCATACATATAGTAACACGCTGGCTGCAACATGAATATATGCATGCTGCAATATTTTTACAGGAAATCACTGAGGACAGTTATATTTTGTTACAAGTACAAGTGGTCTGAGATGCCTGTGGGTGGTTTTTAACTCCCACCCTCAAAATAAGCCATAAATGAATAAAGCACAGTTGCACTACATAGGAATCACACAACGCTCTGTGCTCAGGACATGGAGCCTGAGCTCTCCCTGTCACGCGACTAGACACAATTCACCACGACACAGCCTAACCCCATTTCATACTGTTGTCCTTCCTTACCCTTCCTCTCTTTACTTCTGCTACCACAAGCATTCACTGTAGCACCACATCCTTCAAGGACAAGATGACATCAAGAATAGTCACATCAGTGAATATGAACATCTGAGGAAAGGGACAGTTTGCTCCATACACATCTAAAGCAAAAAGCGAATTTCTGTAGACAGCATGACATAAAAGCAATCTAGTGCGCATAACTTGGCCAGAGGGAATACACTGTACAGTTTCCTGAACAAAGAAGAATAACCCTTTTATATGTTAAACTCTTAAAGGGTCAGTACAATGAAGTCAGCCCATCATTTGGGAACACAGCAATGATCATGCGGATGTGGTTCCTTAGGGATAGATGTGGTTCCTTAGGGATAGATGTTACCGTGATGCAACTGGTACCTGGTTGGGGATTGGTAACTGATCTATTGCTGAAGTTCCCGTCATTGGGATGTTGTTGATTTTTAGAGAATAGTCATGACTTCTTCATATGTAAAAAAAATAAAATGATAATAATACTCCACTAGCAACAAGCTGACCCTAAACACTCCCATTTATCCTTTGGCTGCAGTGGTCTGGAAAATTAGTGAACATTGAAGGACCACTATTGCGAAAATCATCAAATTTTAAATATATGTACAGTATAAATAAGAAGTACGTTTCTTCCAGAGTAAAATGAGCCGTACATTACTTTTCTCGTATGTTGCTGTCACCTACAGTAGGCAGTAGAAATCTGACAGAACTGATAGGTGTTCGACTAGCCCATGTCCTCATGGGGGATTCTCAGGGTCTGGCTTATTTTCAAAAGCACCTAGTGAATGGCAGTTGCTCTGTCCAATTGCCCAAAAAAGTGTGCAGCGAGCAGGGAAGCTGGCCAGCATCATTGTATAAATCCTTTTCAGGGAATGTCTTTATAAAGAATAAGAGCCTTGCTGAGAATCCCCCAGGAAGAGATGGACTAGTCCAAAACCTGTTGGTTCTGTCAGATGTCTACTAACTACTATAAGTGATAGCAACATAGAAGTAAAGTAATTTATGGCTCATTTTACTCTGGAAGAAATGTACTTCTTATTTGTATACGTTTACACGTATTTTACTTTTTTTTGCAATAGTGGTCCTTTAGCCCTCCTGGGAGCGGTCAGCTCTGGCCCCTTATGGACTACAGCTGTCCGTTCCCTATTCAGCTTCGTGATTACTGTGATTGGCTCACAGTAACCACGGGGTCAGAAGTCAATGAAATTGGCTCCTGACCGAAATGTGGAAGCTCTGCAGAAGCAGAACTGAAAAGCAGAACTGAAAAGGCTTGGTGTTTCTTTAACAGTTTCACAGCATCAGAACTTTGTTTTTCTTACCAAAGCATCATTTTTAGCTACATTTTTAGCTAAGCTCCACCCGTCAAAGAAAACTGCCCGGGTTTTTTTCCCCTGATGATGTGCAAAGCATGATGGGATTTCCTATGTTGTTATTCACGTTGCCTAGCAACTGGGAGGGGTGATCAGCACACAGGACAGTTGGAACTGTGTCTCATGCTCCCTGTCTTTTCCTTTCAACCAAAAAGATGGCTGCCCTCATGAAATCAAACATTTGCCTGTTCTTTTAAAACAGGGTGGGTAAGAGATTATATTACCTATCTATTTTAATTAACATAACTAATGTAACTTAATGACAGTATGTTTGTTTAGGCTGAAGTTCCTCTTTAATAGAGTCTGGTGTGGAAGGTGAAAGAAAAGGCAGTTGGAAATATGTTGATATCCCCTTATAAATCAGTTCCACAGGTGTAAGGATGCTTACAATGTTAAAGTGACACTGAAGCGAAAAAAAAGAACTTGTGATATAATGAATTGTATGTGTAGTACGGATAATTAATAGAACATTAGTAGCAAAGAAAAGAGTCTTATATTTTTATTTTCCGTCATATAGCTTTTTTTTTTTTTTTTTTTTTTTGCACTCCCCTGCAGTGAAACCTCATCTGAAGCTGCCTCTGACTGTTTTCTTTGATGTATAAGTGCTACAGAAAATAGGACTGTCCATGGAGCCGTCCTGTTATTTCTAAATCTTGGGATGATCGTTTTTCTCAAATCTCTCGGAGACCTTGTTCACATTGCGTTCCGTTCCCGTGTCTGTCCACATTGGGCTGTTTTTGATGCGTCTTTTTTTTACCGATTCCCGGTGCTTGGGTGGGCGATTCATTTTTGTGCTTAGCTGTTTTCTAAGCATTTTTCCCGAGCGGTTATGTAATTCACTCCATGACGCAAGCCAGGAAGTGAACTCTTTGACCTGGAAATGAATAAATACAATGTATTTATTCTTAAAAACGCGAACGCAATCGCTACACAAAACAATTTTATGAGCATTTTGCGTTTCTCCTATACTTTCCATTGAGGCGGAATCGCCTCAATCGGTTTTGTAATTCACTCCATGACGCAAGTCAGGAAGTGAACTCTATGACCTGGAAATAAATAAATAAAATGTATTTATTCTTAAAAACGCGAACGCAATCGCTACACAAAACGATTTTGTGAGAGTTTTGCATTTTTCCTATACTTTCCATTGAGGCGGAATCACCTAAAAAATGGTCCACACACAGCTTTACTGAACGGACAGCGCACGACCCACGCTGATATGAACCTTCTCATAGACATTCATTGCACAAGCGTTTGGTGGGCGATTTTAAAAATCGCCCGCGTGTAAAAAAAACCTGAAGACACCTACAGTGTGAACGAGCCCTGACTATTTCTTTTTTTATGGTGCCCAAAAATATAGGAATTGCCTTGTAAGGATTCTCCCGGCCTTTATAGCCACCAAAATAAACTTGTGTCCCTCTTATGTGCTGCCAACAGATGTTTGATCGCTAAGCACTGGATAGGCCCATGCCCCCCTCATCGTGGCTGTGCCACTAAATTTTGTGGATCTATCATATGGAGTAAATTACTCATACTCTTAAATCCACCATCCAAATTTTTGATTGGGTATGGGCTCCTTGGATAACGAGGTTTCTGTTACGTCAGTCAAATTAGGTTTTCACTGCCTATATACAGAGTGTGGTTAAGGTTTGTTTGTTTTTTTCTTTATTGTTGCATCTTTTCCCAGGATTAAGTATATTCTTCTTTAGTCAACCTGTATGTGTTATTACTTTGTGTTTGCTATTACTTTTAAATTTAAAACTGTGATACGTTACAGGGGCAAACCCATGATTTTCAGGGGGGGGGGGAGGATTCCTGAAAGGTCTCCCTCAGCCATGCACAATATAGTATAATAATAGGGTAGGACATCATGCTGGGTACACATAATGCAATTTCCCATCTGACTGACAGGATCTGACAATTATTTCCTAAATGTCCAATCTGCTCCTGATCTTCAATGGGATAGATCAGGAGCAGTTTGGATACAGATAATAATGAGGACAGTTGACATTGCTAATGAAGGGGAAAGTGAAGCAATCACACAGCTGGGCACAGGGCTGTGCTCATACCTGACTCTGTTAAGTTCCCCAGAGCTGCTCCATGCTCTGTACACACACTGCTGCTCTATGCTCTGTTCACATACTGCTGCTCCATCCAAAGTCAACTGTAGCAGGGAAAGAAAGGGGGCGAGGCAGCAGCACAGTGCTGTGAGCTGCAGGATACCTGCAGATATTCTGGTGTCTCAACTTGTGCCTGTCTCCAGACACTGCACCGGCCCTGGTCTGAGGGGGGATTCTGGGCAGCTGTAATCCCCCCCCCCTCCCCCTGCGTTTGCCTATGTGTCACTGTTATTTTCAGTTGGGCAGTTTATTGTACATGTACGCATGTATCACTTTAAAATTCATCTTCAATAAAAATCATAGTAAAAAGAAAGAAAATAGGACTGTCTCCAACCCAAGTTGGGTTGAAGAGCTCAGAGAAGGTCTTTTGTATGGATAACTGAAATTTCTTAACTCTTCCAGTACTGGAAACAATATGAGACTCTTTTCTTTGCTATACCACATACACAATTCATTATATCATAAGTTTATTTTCACTTTAGATTCCCTTTAAAGAAAATCTGTATTAAAAAAAAAAAGTCCCCTGGGGGGTACTTTCCTCGAGAGGGGGAAGCCTCTGGATCCTAACGAGGCTCCTCCCGTCCTCCTCCGTCCCACCGTTGCCCTGCCGGTAACCCCCAAATCGCAGCGAGGTAAATATTTACCTACCGCGATCCTGCGCAGGTGCACTAGCCGCTCGTCCTTCAGGTTAAGGCGGAAATAGCCGAACCCAATCGATTCGCTCGACTGCGCAGGCCCGAGTCCTTTGCGCCTTCGCAGTAGAGCGGATACGATCAGGCTCGGCTATTTTTGCCTAGCTTGAACGAAGAGCCGCTAGTGCGCCTGCGCTGGATCCTGGAGAGGTAAATATATCAAGCCTTGTCAAGCTTGTCGGGGGAGGTTTTCGGGGAGGCAGCACTGGATTCCTGCAGGCTTCAGAAGTCAGGGAAGCCTCATTGGGACTTTGAGGCTTCCCCCTCCTGAGGTAAGTATCCCCCAGAGGGTTTTTTTTAATTACAGAGTCTCTTTAAGTTTTTTTCCACAAGCACACAAATCCACTTGTAAGGACCAGTTTGGTCAGACAGTGGTTAACCTAGTGATATACACAGGGGGTTGTGGGAGGAAATGGGGTAACTTGTGCAAACAGAGAGAAATCATGCTAACTCCTTAGAGATACTAAATAATGTAGTCTACTATGAGAGGAACTTCACAAGCCGAGCCTGTGTGCATTGCCACTTTCCTGCTTAACCTCCTTTCATCTGCACTCAGCTTCCTTTACTCCAGCCTGAACAAAACTGATGTGACACTGCTTGCTAATACCCTAAGACATGTCTGTGGGAAAAGTGCTGGGTGACAAGACTAGATGCTAGTAAAGGGCAGAACGTTCAATTAACCTGAACCATATTATTTAGATATACTGTATCTGTGGATAACGCTGACATTTATCCACAGTGCTCTACACAGAACAATGAAATATTCACATCACTAACTGTCCTCAGAGGGAGTTGTCACTAAATGTAGCATAGCTGCAGGAGACAGCTGTATAAACATGGGATATTCCTTCTGTGTTTATTATGACAGTAAAAGGTCCAGACAGAACAGGCAACATTAAAGATGAAATTTAACCGAGGATTAAAGGACAACTGTAGCGAGGGGGGTATGGGGGCTGCCATATTTATTTCCTTTTAAACAATACCAGTCGCCTCACAGCCCTGTTAACCTGTTTGGCTACAGTAGTGTCTGAATCAGACCAGAAACAAGCATGCAGCTAATCTTGTCAGATCTGACGATAATGTCAGAAAGACCTGGTCTGCTGCATAAGATAATGGGGAAGAGAAATGAATTTTTAATATAAAGCACTGGCATCGTGTTTCGTGGGAAAAAATATATGTAATAAAAATGTATTTCATATATGAATAACATAGCTTTTTCTCTCCGTGCCCAGACTCCTACTACAGTACACAGCACTTGGGGAGGGGTAGAGAGACAGGAGGTAGAGCAGCACTGTACACAAGACCCTGCTGAACACTGAATAGGGACTGTCTACAAATCTTTGTCTGCAAAACTTTGTATGATTCGTTATCAGTGACTGAGCAGATGGAGTTATTAGAACAATTGTGCAGAGAGCAGAAAGTTTTTTTCTCTCATAGCCCTTAGTAGTCAGTCTCTCAGGACAGGGAAAATAAACTTCTCCCCCCACAGGGCACTCTTTGGCTTCTGCCCCCCCCCCCTCCCCGCGGCTGCAGCCCTTGCAGGGTCTGATGTTATGCACCTGATCCAGAGGCTTTAACATCTAAATAGCATATACAAGCTATTACATTGAATTTGAACAAACAGCAAAATCTTATATGTATCTAGTAGGTGAAAGGAGAGAGAGAGAGAGAGAGAGAGAGAGAGAGACTGTGCTCGGGGCAAGGTAGCTGCAGAGGGAGGGAAGGCAGGAAGATTAAAATTTGTCGCGGGGGGAGGGGGGGGGGGTGGGAAGATTAAAATTAGCTGTAGGGGGGAGGTTAAGGTCAAGCGTGGGTGTGTGTGGTTAAGGTTAGGCATCCGGGGAAGGGAGGGAAGCGGGGGGTTGGTTAAGGTTAAGTGTCGGGGGTTAAGTTTAAGCATCGATAGTGGGAGGGTTCGGTTTAGGTTGAGCTATAGTAAAATGTCGGCATTTCATTGTTTTTTACCACTTTAATAGTAGAATAGCAGTTACCTATACTCTACTATCGGCTTCTCTGGGCACCCCAAATTTCCAGACGTCCTTTTTTGACTTACGCCCCAGGAGACCCCATGTCAATTTCACTGGGGGCTCCTGGGATGGTTGTTTTTCCCCTGGCTCATTTGGGACAGCAGATAATGAATAAGGTGTTTATAAGAATGTAACAGCCGCATTCAGGATGCTTGATATATAAATGCTGCATTGTGTTCATTATGAACCTGCTCCCTTAGAGGCACCGCTCATCAAAACACATTTTAAAAATCTTTCGGTAGAATTCTACATTAGGACAATGGCAAACCGCCATACCATTATGTTGTTCATTGAAAACTGCATTGTGATCTCCCCGTTCTGAGGTGAAAAACACTACATCAGAGCCTGGAGACCAGCTAATGGCTTTGCACGTGACAGACTATTAATTTCAGAGAGTGCTGTGCTCATTCTTCTTAGCTGAGAAGTGGGATGTAATAGGCAAGCTCTGAGTGTGGGAGTCAGTACAGTTGAGCTGGGTTCAGACACAGCAGGAATAATTCAAAGTGAGATTATTTAAATCTTATTGAACCGAGACAGACTCTAATTTTTTGGTTACGGGCAAGCTTATCCAGCTTATGGTGCAGCATCAATTAAACAGAATGTGCTGTACAGTGTTGCAGGTCTGTGTAAATCAAATTCATATTCAGTAATAGCAAAACCAACCAGAGATTTTTTTTTTCAGGTAATGATTTTTAACATTTATTTTTTGATTGGTACATTCTATTGCACATACATCTATTGCTACATACTGTAGACAAAGCAGAACAGAAAGGTGCTCACGCATAGCTCTCTGTACTCTTCAGCGCTTCAGAAGCAATGCAGCTCCGATAAACAACATGCAAATGACCACTTCAATTCCAAGGTCAGAGCTCTGCTGTCCTGCTTTCAACCTTAAAGAGGAACTGTAGTGAAAAGAACATAATTCATAAAATTGCTTATTTTTACAATGTTCATTATTAGATTATTTAGTCAATGTTTGCCCATTATAAAATCTTTCCTCTCCCTGATTTACATTCTGAAATGTATCACTGGTGGTGACATCTTTAGTTCTGCCAGGTGATCTGTATGGAATGTTTGTTACTGAGAGCTCTATGCACAGAGGGAGATATTGCTTGCTTGGCAGTTGGAAAAAGATGATATTTCCCGCAATGCAACAAGGTTCACAGACAGCAAACTGTCAGGACCATGGTCATGACATCAAACTGTGGGAGGGGTTTTAACACAATATCAGCCATACAGACCCCCCTGATGATCTAAAGGCAGCCATACACTGGTCGATTGCCACCAGATCGACCAGCAGATAGATCCCTCTGTGATCGAATCGGATCAAAGAGGGATCTATTGTCTGTGTACACTGCAGACAGATTTTGAATAGATTTCACTATGAAAATCGATGCACAATCTGTGGAGATACCTGATCCGGCCGGGGCGAGTCCCCCGGTTTCCGCTGTCTCTTCTCCGCTCTGGGCTCCAGCTTCCCTTTACTTCCTGTCGAGGGAAGCTATCCGGAGCCCAGCGCTGAGAAGGGACCGCGGGGACTCGCGCCGGCAGAGCAGGTAATGTATTGCCGCTAGCGTCGGTCGTCGGACATTTGAATGCCGCTATCGACGCACTCCCATCCCGGCGGCGATTGAGCAAAATCTTCCGCCCCGACAGATCGACGGGATCGATCGATTTCGGACGAAAATCGGTCGATTGGTCAGCATTTGCGCATCGATTTCACAGCAGATTCGATCACAGTGATCGAATCTGCTGTTTATCGGCGGGAAATCGAGCAAGTGTATGGGCACCTTAAAGGTAAACATTTCACTTGGGAAAGGGAATATCAGCTATCTCCTTACATAGGTGATTCAGAAATAATGACTGAGGACATCTTGTAGCCAAATAGTAAAACTACATCAAAAACATGTTATTTAATAAAAATACCTACACTTACATCTAAAATTAACTATTTCCCTCCCATGTCCCCCTTAGTACCCAAACATTATATATATATATATATATATATATACACACATTAAAAAATACATGAATAGTTGCCTTGGGGCTGAACTTTTTTTTATTAGATATGTGAAGAGGGTATACAACTGTTATTTTTTATGTTGAGGGCTTATAATTAGTGATGGACGCAAAACTGAAAAAATAGACCTTTATTTCCAAATAAAATATTGGCACCATACATTGTACTGGTGAAATATATTAAACGTTGCAATAACCGGGACAAATAGGCAAATAAAATGTGTGGGTTTTATCCACATTAGAATGTTTTATTTTAACACTAAAATGGCCGAAAACGGAAAAATAATAAATTTTTTCAATTTTTTTTCTTATTTCCAATTAAAATGGTTTAGAATAAAATAATTCTTAGCATAATGTACCTCCCAAAGAAAGACTAATAGGTGGAGAAAAAAAACAAGTCATTGTTATTAAGTTATTGACAAAACAATGGGAGGAGCGCTGACAGGTGAAAATTGCTCTGGTCCTAATGGGGTAAAAACCCTCAGCCCTCAAGTGGTTAAAGCATATACATATAAGATGTACGTTTGTCCCAGGATGGATTCTTCTATGTCGCTGTTGCTTCCAGTAAGTAGTAAAAGTCTGACAAATCTGATTGATGTGGACTAGTCCATCTTCTCATGGGAAATTCTAAGTTGCCAGTTAATTATTAATTAGTGGCATCTAGTGGCTTGCATTGGCTAGTATGGCTCCCACTGCCTGGATTGGATGGACTTTCTTGTGAGGATAATTTTCTGCTTTTCCCTAGTCATGAGCTGGTAGAGGGGTGTGCACTGGGAAAGAGTGGAGGCATGCCAGATTTTCCACTTTAGAGACTTCAAGTACACTTGAACTGAGAGGGATATGGAAGCTGCCATATTTATTTACTTTTTATAAACAATACCAGTTACCTGGCAGTCCTGCTGATCTCTGCAGCTGCAGTAATATCTGAACAACACCAGAAACAAGCATGCTGCTAATCTGGTCAGATTTGACAAAAATGTCAGAAACAGATGATATGCTGCATGTTCGTTCAAGGTCTGTGGTTAAAAGCATTAGAGGATCAGCAGGGCAGCCATGCAATTTGCAGTGTTTAAAAGGAAATAAATGTCAGCCTCCATATCCCTCTCAGTTAAGTGTACTTTAAAGTGGACCTGAACTGGCCTGAGGAACAATAAGGGAGATACTTACCTAGATAAAAAGGAAGCTGTAATGATCCGCTCAGCTGGCTACACAAGCAGACAGCTGTTTGACCATTCCTTATGTCTGAGAGATGCAGGTCTCTGGAAAAGAGACCTGGCTTCATCTTGCAACTTTCAGAGTTGCTTTGCTGAGGGATTTGCATACAGTACATGCAAATTGCCCAGCTGTCTCCTTTGAGGGCTGGCAGTATAACAGCCTTCTGCTGACCAGAAGGCTTTGCTGGTCATAACGGTTTGTTATATACACTCCTGGAGTGTCAGCCTTCCCTGTTGGATTGTTATAGGTATCTTAGAGTAATTCTGGGGACTGCTCTAGGCAGCTCCTCTAGTGCAGTTAGCCTGCTTATCTGTTTTGTCTATGTTGCCTCTCTGCTGTGATTGTCCTGTCGCCAACGGTGGTCGATAGTAAATCGTCATGTCAGTGGGTGCTAACCAGTGCAGCGGTTGCTACTGGTAGCCCCTTCTGGTTCATCTGTCTTACTTGGATCGCACCAGCCTCTAGCGGTAGCGGCTGTGGATCCTTCTGATCTGCTTTCTTGGAGTATAGCTGGGGCAGCGGTTGCCACCGGCTATCTCATCTGCCTGTCTTGCTTGGATCGCACTAGCCCCTAGCGGTAGCTCCTTCTGGATCCTTTTGACCTGTGATCCTGTCCCTGAACCCGGATCTCACTCGCTCTGGCGGTAAGAGCAGTGGATCTTTCCTATCCTGTCCCTGAACTTGGATTGCACTCGCTCTGGCGGAAAGAGCAGTGGATCCTGCTAAGCTCTGTTGCTTTACTTGGATCGCACTCACTCTGGCGGAAAGAGCAGTGGATCTTTCCTATCCTGTTTCCCGTCCGTCTGTCTGTCTTGTCTGCTACGAACGCTTGCTGGAGGCTCGGTGAGGTAACCGTTAAGTAAGCGCTCACGTTCTCTGTTTCGTGTTTGGGTGGCAGGGGTTAGTTAGGCGTGCTTGTCTCTGTTGCGCCTTACGTGCGAAGATCGCACTGTAAACGCATTCGCTGTTGCGAATGAGTGCGGTGTTCGCGTTTAGTTAGCGTTTGTTATTTTCCTTATCTTCTCATTGTATGAATTGCTGTGCCTTTGCTACTCTCATGCCCTGTCTTGCTTTAGCCTTGTGTTACCTCTGGCAATCGCCTCTCTCACGATTGCGTTCCTACTTCGTGTCTGCTGTTGTGTGTGCACAGTCGCGGGTTGGCGACTAGATTGAGGCACATACATACATTCTGTCCCTGTGCTCATTCTCATTCACAATCGCTTCTCTTGCGATTGCGTTCT
The DNA here is from genome assembly GCF_040937935.1 of Hyperolius riggenbachi. Taxonomy (NCBI): domain Eukaryota; kingdom Metazoa; phylum Chordata; class Amphibia; order Anura; family Hyperoliidae; genus Hyperolius; species Hyperolius riggenbachi. Next base: position 139,095,943 of record NC_090648.1, read on the forward strand.
CACTTGGTTTCCTCTGTTGTGTGTCCACCGTCGCCGGTTGGCGACTAGATTGGTGCACACACATACATTCCTCCTTTGTGCTTATTCTGTCTTGTGTCACTGTTAGCAATCGCCATCTCTTGCGATTGCCTTCTCACCTGATCTTCATGGTTGTGTGTTTATCGTTGCTGGGTGGCGACTAGATTGGTGGACACACATACACTCTGTCGCTTTACTCTCTCTCTTTAAGGGCTATCTTGCCCTGCGTTCTTCCCTTCGTACAATTCCTGTCTGGCGTCTGTGGCAGGGCAGAGGATCTGTTCCTCTGCACTCCACAGCTCCATCTGCCGACAAGAATTTCCCTCTACAGGTGCGTTGCACCTTTTGCTGGGTTCTCTCAAATTATACGCTTGTGGAGGATTTCCGCAGTGTCAGCGCGTGTCCTGTGCGCTGACCACGGAGAGAATTCCACAATCGTTACAGAAGCATTTGGATAGTCCATAGGCTTCCCATGTCCTCCTTGACCCTGCTGTACACCATATGAACATATCTGACAAGAGCTTGCTGGATATGATCTCGTGGCCACACTCTCTGCTGAGTACAAGTGTGGCTGTACTGCACCTGTGTGAGTATGGCCACGCCTGTGCAGTAAGCTGAAGCTACTCGTCCACGAGTGGCTCCATGATACTGCGGGTGGCGCTGTACAGCCACGCTTGCTTATGAAGAAGAGTGCAGTCATTACCTGTCACAGCGTCCCGGCCAATGGTGATGGTGTTGAGGAGGACTCGGTAAGTTTCTGGACTATTGATCTCAGATAGTTGTAAGATATTGTATAGACATGGCAATTGCACACAAATTATTACCAGGCCAGATACACCCCACTGGCCCAAATTCACTGAACCCAGATAACAAACCCTTCCTTTAATTGTAATGTGTGGTGTGTAGCCCAGAGGCGTATCTACAGGGTGCAGGTATGGCATGTGCCATAATAAGCCAGGGGTGCCTCTTACTGGGGGAATTGCTCTATAGCATCCTTGGTGTTCTACATAAACATACTTTTTATCCAGGGGGCATTCTGCTGCCTGGTTACTTCTTCTATTTGGGAGATATGCATAGCTGACCTATTGCGATACACCATTCTAACAGGCCATTCTTCACTTCAACTTGCACACAGCCAATTAAACCAAAACTACATGTTAAGATAATTCAAGGATGCGTATCTACCCCCCTAACCCCCCCCCCCCCCCCCCCCATTGCCATGTTTGCCACGGGCGCAGTTTTTCTTAGGTACAATTTACAATGGAATTATACTGCTTATGTACAGCCTGAGTCTTTACAGGTTGGAATATGGTCCTGGAAATCCAGAAGAGTTGCAACAATCAATACAGACAAAATATGTTACTATTACCGCTCAATTAGCACATTAATGGCACCTGCTCTATCACTGTAATGCTATATGGCATGGTTTGTTATTGCTATTTGTCAGGGCCCATTTAGGTGTTAAAATTAGCATCTACCCCTTTCTTAACATAACTAACAGTTGTGTACAAGAATTCCATAAGCACAATGGGGCTTGATACATAGCAATGTAAATTAATACAGTAGCGGCCACGAGTGAAGTATCATGGTAGCAGGGGCGTAGAAATAGGGGTTGCAGAGGTAGCGACCGCATCGGGGCCCTTGGGCCAGAGGGGCCCCTTAGGGCCCTTCCTCAACCACAGCATTAGCTCTCTATTGGTCCTGTGCTGGTGATAATCACTTCTATAGATACCTTGAATAGTGGTAATCATTAGGAAACTGCTTCCCATACCCTTCTTGCACCTGTAGTTGCCATTGGCAGGTTTTGGCGCACCGTATCAATTGTTATGTATAGAGTGCATGGGGGGCCCAATGTGAAACTCGCACCGGGGCCCATAGATCCTTAGCTACGCCACTGCACGGTAGCTATACTTCACAGAAACAGGGCCACCCGCAGTAAATGTTATGCGCATTGCTTTGTGCATTAGAACACAAAGTGATGTCCGCAACACTTGAAAAAAAGTGTGCTAGGGCTCAAAAAAGCAAGATAAAAAAATAAATAGATAGAGAGAAAGAAAGCCCATATAGCTAGCACCACTTGATTGAGGTATATAATCATTTATTCAAAAAATATATAAATGGTTGTATATATAACATCTATGACATATTGGAGTATCAAAAACATACATAAAAACAATTAAAACCGACCATATGGTCGCATGTGGTAACAGCTGCAAACAATCATGTCCATATAAGTGATCAAAAAACGGATATAATACCACTATATGAGTCACAAGAAGTAGCAATGTATGCTCAGATAAACACCCCAGTGTGCATCAAAATAGAGCACACTCAAGGTTGAACCCGGGTTCAGTAAAGTGCAAGGCATATAAGTGGAAACATACATCAATGAATAATTATATATGAAAAAAGCATGCAATTTTCAAAAGATAGTGCAGAGTAAATTGTATAAAAATGACTGCTATATACACAATAACCTAGGAGCAGCCTATACCTGGAGTGCACAGTGAGAAAAGAAGTGCAAGAAATGAGGAGAATACTTAGCCCGGGAAGACCAGGGAGGCCAGGACAGTGCAGCTGAAGATGTAAGGAAGTCCCTTCAAGACAGTCCCGCAAGCTCCGCGGGCGTCACCCCGCTTTGGAAGGAGAGGAGAGGGATACCACCTCCCTCTCCTCTCCTTCCAAAGCGGGGTGACGCCCGCGGAGCTTGCGGGACTGTCTTGAAGGGACTTCCTTACATCTTCAGCTGCACTGTCCTGGCCTCCCTGGTCTTCCCGGGCTAAGTATTCTCCTCATTTCTTGCACTTCTTTTCTCACTGTGCACTCCAGGTATAGGCTGCTCCTAGGTTATTGTGTATATAGCAGTCATTTTTATACAATTTACTCTGCACTATCTTTTGAAAATTGCATGCTTTTTTCATATATAATTATTCATTGATGTATGTTTCCACTTATATGCCTTGCACTTTACTGAACCCGGGTTCAACCTTGAGTGTGCTCTATTTTGATGCACACTGGGGTGTTTATCTGAGCATACATTGCTACTTCTTGTGACTCATATAGTGGTATTATATCCGTTTTTTGATCACTTATATGGACATGATTGTTTGCAGCTGTTACCACATGCGACCATATGGTCGGTTTTAATTGTTTTTATGTATGTTTTTGATACTCCAATATGTCATAGATGTTATATATACAACCATTTATATATTTTTTGAATAAATGATTATATACCTCAATCAAGTGGTGCTAGCTATATGGGCTTTCTTTCTCTCTATTGCTTTGTGCATTGCTAAGGAAGCAATGTGCGTAACTAACATAGCAGCGCACACTGCTATGTAAGGTGTGCATAGGGCGCACTACGGCTCATTAAGCCAATGTGTAAAGAATAGGTCTGTGGTGTCCCCTCCTGCAGATGTCAGGCCAGGCAATCGCCTGGTTTGCTTATGCCTAGCATTTCATCTGCTGGTGTGGACGGGTGACAGCTGCCGGTACATTGATGAGGTGTTTAGTGGGACTGAGAAGCACATGTTAATGAAAAAAATAATAATAATTTTAAATGTAAAATACATGTGTATGCATAAATATAAAATGAGCAAGTGTAATTAGTTTGTTCCTATGTCGCTGTCACTAACAGTAGGTAGTAAAAATCTGACAGATTTTGGATTAGTCCATCGCCTCATGGCAGATTCTCAGGGTTTTCTTTATTTTCAAAAGCACTTACCGTACTGAATGCCTGTGTTTCAGTCCAACTGCTAAAATAGCGTACAAGCTAGTAGGGGGGGGTCGGCCGGCATCTTAATATAGACCCTTCACAGCGAGTGTTTTGTAAAGAATGAAAGTAAATACTGAGAATTCCCTATCGGGGTAAAAGGAAGCTAAATGAGCTTAAAAAACTAATTCTGGCTAAATAGAGGAGGTAGTGGTGGACTTACCTCCTCCAAGTAGACACACAACGACTGTGGTAAAGACAGTCAATATATTCTATTTATGAACTCCAAATATGCAACGCGTTTTGTAGGTTTGATCCCGCTTCATCAGGCAATAACAACGGAGCAACAGCATATGTGGTCAGTAGAAGAAAATCTCTCCACCTGCCTTTACAGTGGTTGCCTAATGGTAACCCTGGTTTGTGAGTATTAATATTTACTCTATCTAGTAACCATTTACCAGTACATATTACACTATTGGGGTTCTTGGTGTTCCCTGTTTTTATTTTTAATTCCCTATCAGGAGATGAACGTGTCAGATTTTTGTTACCTACTATAAGTGACAGCGACATAGGAACAAGGTAATTTATGGTGCATAATACCCTGAGACAAACATGCATTTGAGGTGTACTGTATACATATACTTTGAATTTTAGAATTCTTCACAATAGTGGAAGTGCACTTAGGATTTAAATATGGTACTTGTTCCTCTTACTTTGTGATTAGACTCTGATGAGAGACTGTAATTTGCAAGGAACTGGAAAATTAGTAAAATGTGGGGATGGAACTTTATCAGCAGCATGATAGTTCTTTGCACTCTGCAGCCTTTGTCACAATGCTGCCTCACTGTTCCCAGTCAGTGCATCCCAATATGGTGACATAGGGCCAATGTATAGTCAGTATAGCCATTTCATGGTTTGGATAGGTCCTTTTTGTTGGGAAAAGGCAATTTTAACAGGCCAAGTTATTTCGTTATGAGCTTATGTTCAAAGGAGAATCACTGCAGTATAAAACCAGCAGAGGCTTCTGGTGACCCCTGCTGGTCTAATATGTTTACTGAATTCACGTGCGGATGGTACTGAGGATCTTCCACATTAAAGCGGACCTGAACTCAGAACTTCCTTTCTGCTCTAAAAGATAAGCATCAGCAAAATAACCATTAAACAAAAAATTATTTGCTACAGCTGATACAAATCCTACAATAAATCTGTAGTGTTACTACTTCTTGCTTCCATAAAAGAAGACATATTGTTAACATCCTGTGCTTTCAAATTAGCTTATCCGCTGTGGCAGTCAGCTGACACGGGAGAGATCAAATTAATCAATAATAAATAAATATGGCAATAAATATGACAGCCTCCATCTTTCATTTCAGGGGTGCTGTAACTCCTGTTTTTAGAACTACAGAGATAGAGAAAAAATCAGTGCACCTTTTTGCACACACATTTATGCAATGTTGCCTGGTGGGAATTGGGACCAGACCCGCGAGCCACAATGCAGGGCCGAAGCTGAACAGACATGTCACTAAAATGTGGGCGAGGTGCCACCGGCCGAGGGGGGCGGGGCTGCTCTACACATGCTGGATTCTCAGCAGAGGCGTTTCTTATTGGATGTCTCGGCCGAGTTTTATGTAGTGTGTATATGGGGCTTAACATGGGCACTGAAATTTAAATTTCCACTAATGCCAAATTCTGATGAGTATTGCATTTGTCATTTTTTTTGCGTCGGAGAATGCAAAAAAAATATTTATATATATATATATAGGATCTTCTTAAAAAATTAGCATACTGTGATAAGGTTCATTATTTTCTGTAATGTACTGATAAACATTAGACTTTCATATATTTTAGATTCAAATACACACAACTGAAGTAGTTCAAGCCTTTAATGGTTTTAAAATTGATGATTTTGGCATACAGCTCATGAAATCCCAAATTTCCTATCTCACAAAATTAGCATATTTCATCCGACCAATAAAAGAAAAAAGTGTTTTTAAAACAAAAAAAGTCAACCTTCAAATAATTATGTTCAGTTTTGCACTCAATACTTGGTCGGGAATCCTTTTGCAGAAATGACTGCTTCAATGCGGTGTGGCATGGAGGCAATCAGCCTAGGGCACTGCTCAGGTGTTATGGAGGCCCAGGATGCTTCGATAGCGGCCTTAAGCTCATCCAGAGTGTTGGGTCTTGCGTCTCTCAACTTTCTCTTCACAATATCCCACAGATTCTCTATGGGGTTCAGGTCAGGAGAGTTGGCAGGCCAATTGAGCACAGTAATACCATGGTCAGTAAACCATTTACCAGTGGTTTTGGCACTGTGAGCAGGTGCCAGGTCGTGCTGAAAAATGAAATCTTCATCTCCATAAAGCTTTTCAGCAGATGGAAGCATGAACCCACTTTTGAAACAGAAACAGCGGCAGAAGCGCCTGACCTGGGCTACAGAGAAGCAGCACTGGACTGTTGCTCAGTGGTCCAAAGTACTTTTTTCGGATGAGAGCAACTTTTACATGTCATTCGGAAATCAAGGTGCCAGAGTCTGGAGGAAGACTGGGGAGAGGGAAATGCCAAAATGCCTGAAGTCCAGTGTCAAGTACCCACAGTCAGTGATGGTCTGGGGTGCCATGTCAGCTGCTGGTGTTGGTCCACTGTGTTTTATCAAGGGCAGGGTCAATGCAGCTAGCTATCGGGAGATTTTAGAGCTTTCATGCTTCCATCTGCTGAAAAGTTTTATGGAGATGAAGATTTCATTTTTCAGCACGACCTGGCACCTGCTCACAGTGCCAAAACCACTGGTAAATGGTTTACTGACCATGGTATTACTGTGCTCAATTGGCCTGCCAACTCTCCTGACCTAAACCCCATAGAGAATCTGTGGGATGTTGTGAAGAGAAAGTTGAGAGACGCAAGACCCAACACTCTGGATGAGCTTAAGGCCGCTATCGAACCATCCTGGGCCTCCATAACACCTGAGCAGTGCCACAGGCTGATTGCCTCCATGCCACGCCGCATTGAAGCAGTCATTTCTGCAAAAGGATTCCCGACCAAGTATTGAGTGCATAACCGAACATAATTATTTGAAGGTTGACTTTTTTTGTTTTAAAAACACTTTTCTTTTATTGGTCGGATGAAATATGCTAATTTTTTGAGATAGGAATTTTGGGTTTTCATGAGCTGTATGCCAAAATCATCAATATTAAAACAATAAAAGGCTTAAACTACTGCAGTTGTGTGTATTTGAATCTAAAATATATGAAAGTCTAATGTTTATCAGTACATTACAAGAAATAATGAACTTTATCACAATATGCTAATTTTTTTTAGAAGATCCTGTTTATAAAAATAAAATAATAATGGAGAAAACTGAAAATTAGTCTTGTGGTTGGTCTAAAATTACCTCATTCTCTGATTGGTCCAATGCTTCTGAGTTGCGGAAAATCGGATTTCCGTTTGGAAATGCGTACATTTTAATTCTGCGGAATCTGAATGAGCAACCCTACTGTCAACCTTTGTCTGTTTTACTACTTTGCGTTTCTCAAACCTACAATCTGTGAGTTTTGGCACACTTGTGTGCTGCATTCTGGGAGTGTAATTGTTCTGTTTGAAGGTATTCTGTGATGGATGCTGATTTTGCAAAGGAATCCCATGATCTTTATAAGATACTCAGGGACAGAGGGTACCAGGTATTGATAAGAGGGCTAGCTAAGGCTTGGGCTTCATCTCAGAGCCATCTCTCAGAAATCTAGACCAGGGCTAGAGATTCCCAAATGAGGTGTGAACCTTTCAGGATAATAACCCCATTTGGGGTCTACTGAGGGAAACTACTGAAACACACTGACGTGTTTTGCATTTAGATAAGAAGATGGTGGAAAGAGTAGGAGACAAACCCCCTATGACAGCAAGGCAGGCCAAGAAGTTGGGAGACTAGTTAGAGAAATCAGAATGCAAGGGAAAAGATCTTCTAAGTTTGCTGACTGTCATGATTTAAATTCAGAAGATCACATTTTAGGGGATTATACTGTAAACCAGAAGATCCTTGAAGGGGGTAGATATTTCGACCATGGCCATTTCTCAATATGTTGTTTCCCAGGAAAAGTATATTTTGATACCCCCTCCTCCCCCTTTCCATTTCCCCAGTACTGTGAAACAATAAGATCAAGAATCACTTCCATTTGAACGCAGGGTGACAGAGCATATGTTTGGACGCGAAACGGCCGTCACTAGACCCACCTTTGTCCCTCACTCCCACCATCAGCAGCCTGCACAGCAAGAATTAAGGTACACAACTTTTGCTTGTCAACTCTCACTACTACGATGTCCAAGACGGAAGGTGCAAGCTCTTTTTTTGCTTTTGTTACATGTATTTGTACAATTGATGTGAGCATGATACTTATCATTGATGGCAGTAGCGGGGTGTCTGGGTGAACAGTGGGCACAATCGGGTGCGCGTCCTGACAACCGTTTCGCTTTAAGCAAGCTTCCTCTGAGGCTCTAATGTGCAGGTGACAGTATCATGCTCACATAAATTGTATGAATACATGTCTTCACTCGATGTCAGCTGTCATACAGTTATTGGCAATAAACACTCTATATAGTGCCAAGCGATTCTTGATCTTGAGTAAGGAGACTTGCGTAGGTATAAGGTAAAAGATGAGTTTATTAGGACTGTAAGCACTTCAGACAACGCGTTTCGCAGCTTAAACCGCTTCCTCAGGTCAAGTACAATGCTTCTAAATGCATGTAGTGCTCCTGGGCGCCCACTACACGCTCTCAGTGTAAGGGACAATTTTTTAAGGAGCAGCGACCTACAACATCCTCTGGAAAAGGCCGAGTGGGGACGGTACTTCCCCCACATGCTAAGACGTGTGGTTGCCTCATACAGCAACTGACACCTGTAAGTATAACCAGTACTATATACCGTTTGCCAATTACCAAACGATATTACACCAGAAAGGGCTCCCGGTGTCCTTGTGTTTTTTCTATGTCTCTAGCACCCAATTCTTGATCTTATTGTATTGCTTAGCATCCTGGACTGCATGCTTAGAGCACATTGGAGTGTTGCATTATGTTGGTACGTTCACAATTTTCAGTTATACATATTGCTTTTTGATCCTGTGTGCCTGCCCATACCTTTTGTTGTGTCCCCAGTACTGTGAATAGGAAGTTCATAGCTTACATTCTTTTGTTTTGCAGGCAAGGCAACATTGCACCTTGAAAGATCAAAAACAAAAACTGATGTTCTAAATCAGTCTATAATGGGTACACATAGTTTTACCAAGCAGATACACCTCTCCTGCCAAAGCTCACCAAGCCCACATAACAAACCATTTCTATAACTGTCATGAGGGGTTGCAGCCTTGTTGGAATATTGTCCCAGGAAAACCACAGTGCTACAACAATCAGTACATACTAAAGCTAAAACAAACAAGAGTAGCCATGCTCATTATGCTGGGAATTAAAGTGAACCCAAGGAGAAGCTCAGGGCAAAAAGGAAATACCTAAGGAGAGGGAATCCTCTGGATCCTAATGAGGCCTCCCGAGTCCTCTGTCAAGATCCTGTTGATCTCAGCACCAGTGACTGGTGTGGGCACCCCCTAGGGCATGGGGTCTAAGTGAGCACAGGTCTTCCCCAGCGCATCTTGCAAGAGATGATGGGCCGTCACCCCTAGTGAGCAACGGACTACTTTGCTGCCTGTTGCCCAACAGGTTACGACCCATAGAGTTGCCCCATCAGTGATGAGAAGAACAGGAGGGGTGAACCCTGCAATAAGGGAAGGAGGGCGGACTAAAGGGACAGACCAGAATGAAGGCTGGACTTACAGGACTGGCAGATTATGGGAGTGACAGGTGACAGGGCTGGTAGAAGATGGGAGTAACAGGACTGGCAGATGAGGGGAGTGAAAGGTGAAAGAAATGGCAGATGACAGGACTAGCAAGTGACAGGACTGGTCAAGAATAACTGGTAACTGGTATGACAAGTAACAGGTGACAGGACCGGCAGGTGACTGGACTGATGAGAGTGACTGGTCACTGGACTGAAAGGTAACAGGTGACAAGACTGTTAGATGATAGGATTGGCAGGTGACCGGACTGAACTGACAGGACTGGCCTGACAGGAGATTGTGACACTTGTCACAGATGGCGTGGAAACACGCTGCCGCTGCTTGAGACAGAGCAGCGCCGAGCAGCGATTGGTCAGGGTTTAAATACCCTGGCCTTCACGCCAGTGCTGTAGTCCTGCCCCAGCCACAGCTACGAGACTAGAGGAGAGGCACGTGTGTGCTCCTTAGAGCACGTACACTCTGCCACGTGGGGAAGATGTCCACGCTATCCCAGAAGATATCCAGGCCGGCGCCAGACCCCGGGACCAGTGAGTATAACACCTTAACACTGTGGCTGTGCCCCTCTTCTGGTACAAGCATGGCCATACTGCACCTGTGCAAGCAGCGCCGCATCAGCACAGTAGCATGGAGGCGCTTGTGCATGTTCAGCCAATTTAAACCACTCGAACAATCACTTCAGTATCTTTAGGATCATTTTAAAATCGATTGGACTGAAATAATTTATTATATAGCCAATCATAAAGGTCAACCCACTGATCTAGGCACTAGTCTAGTTCAGAGGACTCAGCGGCAATTAGATCAGAACCACACAAATGCTAGAATTGCAAACCAGGAACCTCGCCAGCAGCCTTTGCCCGCTGGGCTTCAGGCACGGTGCTCACTTCGGCTACTGCCTCTGCTTGCGCACCTTTACTTCACCTATTCAGTTGGCCGCATGGATAGAGTTTCCTGCTGGGTAACAGTGGCGTAGCTAAGGAGCTGTGGGCCTCGATGCAAGTTTTACAATGGAGCCCCCCAAGCACTCCATACATAACAATTGATACGGCGAACCAAAACCTGCCAATAGCAACTACAGTGTCAGAGGTGCAAGAATCAGAATCAGAATCATTTATTTCGCCAAGTACAACGGGGGTTGTACCCGGAATTATTTTTGGCTCATACAGGGTCGGTGATGGTACAAACACATACATGCAATCCTTCAGCACATACAATCAGGTACAGTATGGTACATAAGTAAGAAATACATATATAATACAGCACATGACTAGTGGAGGACGCGTGGGGCGGACTGGAGTGCTATGTGAGGGGAGCGTCACATCTACGGCGCTCGCTCTGCTCTGCAGCATTTCCAGATGCCCCGCAGTGTGTAAAATTAAAGAGTGTAAAGGAAAAGGAGTGGATAGAAAAAGAGAGAGAGAATGGATAGCTAAAAAGAGAATGAGGAAAGAAAGACAGAAACAAGCAAGAGGAGAGAGACAGAGGCAGAGAGTCCCCTTTAGGACTGCAGATTGTGTACAGATAATCAGTGCTCCCAGCCGAACTGAGGGGATCACTGAGAGGGGCCACGCTTAGCATAGTTCTGGCTTGGTGCCCGGTCTGGGCTGGTCAGGTCCAGAGTCCATTTGATGATGGTTGCAGGCAGAGGGGACCTGGTGGAGTGTTCAGATGTGGCCGCAAATTGAGGGCTGGATGTGGGGTGATCTTCTTGGCAGTAGCCTCATCAAGGGAGGTCCGGCCTGCGGGAGAGCTCAGAGGAGAGGAGCTCCTCCACGTGTGTAGCCTACCAGGCTGGAGTCGACGGAGACTGCCTCTGGAGTGGCCAGCAGAGCCACTCTCGCACTGGGGATCTCCTCCACGTGGGTGGCCGAGCAAGAAGCAGCGGCGAGTGATATGTGGCAGTGCAGCGGGTGTTGGAGCGGCCAGCAGTGCCCGGAGGTCACCCCTGGGTCCGGGAGAGTGGACCAGCGTCGGTGGGGATGGGCAGAGGCCCCGCAGCAAGCAGCGAGGCAGACCCGGAGAACGTCCCAGCTCCCTCCATCCGCGGCAGCAACTCCCCCCATCGCAGAGCGCACCGTCTCCGACTGGAGCAGGACAGGATCCGCGGTGGTGCAGCACAGTCCCCATCTCTTCAAAAAGCGGGCGGCGTCTCTTAGTTCCCCCGGCAGCGGCGGTGTGGCCACCCACGTGGTGGACTCATGAGTGTAGGAGTTAGGAAGAGCCGCAACGTGCCCCGGCAGGCAGTGGGGCGAGGCGGCCCGTTCCCCGGCAGCAGCCAGCAGCGACAACCACTCGCCGGTGGCTTCCCGACCTCCTCAGAGCGGCTGCACTAGCGTCTGACCTCCGGCGATGGAGCGGCCCTGTGTGCTGTCCATGCATCCAGCCGAGTGAGGAATGGCTGCGTAGATGGTCCCTGCGATCCAGGTTCCGGAGCACAGCGTGCCCAGACTCCCCAGGATGAGGAGAGCAGGGGGGACGTCTCTGACCTCCCGGCACAGGTGAGCCACAAAGGAAAGAGGGGAAAGAGCCAGAAGAGCCGGAGCCCTGTGTGCCGAGGCGTCCTACTCAGGCGCCATCTTGTGTAAGAAGGGGATGGGGAGCAGTTTGTTAACGATTACCACTATTCAGAGTATCTATAGAAGTGATTATTATGTGCCCAGGACCAATAGAGAGCTAATACTGTAGTTGAGGGATGGGCCCCCCAGGACCCCTCTGGCCCAAGAGCCCCGATGCGGTCGCTACTTCTGCACCCCCTATTGCTACGCCCCTGCTGGGCAGTACCCCATTTCTTAAAAAATGGTGGTCCCAACCAAATTGAGGGTCCCCTCAACTAGACTGGTGACCTTATTTAGTCATATTCAAAAATCCACAGAAAGATCATTACACAGAGATCATAATTACTCATATACCGCCTAACTTTTAGAGATAAGAAAGAGGGACACTTAAGCCACACCACTAATCATGCCCCTGGCACACCCTTATTCATGCAAACCATAAAGATCTCATAAGAAAAATGTATCAATTTAAAGGATGGGAGTATTGTTTAGAGTCAATTAAACATATTTTCAGTAGAAAAAGACATCTATTTACATAGATCTGTACATCAGTCCTGATAGAGACAAATAGTAAGAGGATATTGCATATTCAGTAGTAGTGCATTGTGGGTATCCACAAATGTTCACTTATAGCTGAATTATTACACATTTCCTTCTGTTTTAAGAAGGCAAATTACACCAAATAGTAAGAGGGACAGAGGGATTTGGTTCTTATGTAATTACTGCCTGACATGCTTATTAATAAGGGCACAACAAAATATAGCCATGCTTGGTGCCACGAATTCCAGTCATCTGCTTAATAACCACTAGTCCCCTATTGAGTCACAATAGACAGCAGTTTTAAGCTATAGTTACAACGGTCTGGAAGGTGACACGGATCCCAATATACCCAGGAGAGCAAACTTCCGTCAGATTTTAGCTAGTTACCTGACGTTGCAATCTCTACACTATGCGCAGACTCTGTAGCAACCGGTCGCTAAATCGTAGCGCAATCGCCATGGCAACCAGACGCTCCTGCCACGCCCCCCGGAGACAGACAACGCGGCCATGACAACGAATGCGGAACTGTATTGCGCATGCGTACCTTGTCTGTACTTCTTTTTCTTTCGCAACTAAGCTTGAATCCACTATGCCTCAAGTAAACGAGAGGCGGAGCGAGTGTGAACAAATGACCCAATTGCTGTTCTGGCGAGGCTGGTGTCCTGCCCTCCTATTGGTGCTCTGACTTGTGTCCGCTGCTAGCAGGGTAGGTGGAGCTGGAGAAGGGAGACAGAGCGGAGAGCGCTAGGCCGGACGGAGGGGTTGTCATGGTTGGGTTCGGAGCCCCGAGGCGCACGGGCCGCCTGCCCCCCTTTGTGTTGGTGGCCTTGCTGGTGGTGATCGCCCTGCTGGCGTTTAACTACTGGAGCGTGTCTTCCCGGCAGGCCGCACTGCAGGACGACCTGGCCGCTCTGCAGGAGCAGGTGCAGCGCACAGAGGTGGCCCGCAGTCGGCTGGAGAAGAGGCACTCCGATCTGATGGTGCAGGCCGAGAACAGCAGGCGGCAGCTGGAGCAGCGACTGGGCGAGTACCAGAATGTGGGCGAGAGGCTGCAGGCCCGGGACCTGGAGGCCCAGCGCTGCGAGGTGGACAGGGTGAGACCCGGATCTGTGTGTGTCACATCATAACACGACCAGCAGCCGAGCCTGTGTGTGACCCGGGCAGTAGCCTGGCATCATCATGTGCATGGGAACATCCATCCCCTGTGTGTGACATCATGATGCTGGGGATGGACGTGTGTCTGTGTGAGATGTTATGCTAACCTTTGTGCTGTTATGATACCTCTGGGCTGAGACTGTGTAATGTGTGGGATTCGAAAGAGAATGACTCTCTTCTGCAAATAATAACTCTAGTTGACTATTAAGTGATATTAATTGTCCACACACATTACAATCTGATTGTGCAGTTTTTTACACACCACTAAAGCCAAGTACACAAATCCAGTTTTACCAACCCTGTGTAGCAGGAGATCTTACCTACACATTGTACACACCTACACATCTGTTCATTGTATTCAAACACTGCTAGTCCTCCCATGGAAGTTGTAAAATTGGTCAGTGATTGGACAATCAAAATCAGATGTGCGTATGCACTTTAACTCTGTGAAGGGGACCATACGCTAGCAATTAGAGAGGGTGCTCATAGCCGGCCTTTGACCTGAGCGGTCGCTCAGGGCACCGGCTTTGAAGGGGGCGCCTATAGCTGGTTACCTATACTGAGGGCACCTACTCCTGATTTCCTATACTGGGGGCACCTAATGCTGGCTACCTTTACTGAGAGCACCAACACCTGGCTACCTACGCTGGAGGAACCTACGCCTGGCTACTTATGGGGGCGATGGAGACCTTTAACTGACTTTCTATACTGGGGGCACCTATGCTTGGCAACCTATATAGAAGGCACCTACACATGAGATCCTATACTGGGGGAACCTATACCTGGCTACCTACCTATGAGTCTGAGGGTGTTTTTTTTTTGGGGGGGGGGGGGGGCGCACTGCGGCTATAACGCGTGGTGCAAATTGTCGGTGCTGTGCTATCATTCTAAATTTGGAGGGAGGGGGCGGCTAACTGTACCACAGATTGTTTTTATTTATATTCCTGGAAGGCTCCAGCCTTCATTTTTAAAGGGGAACTGAAGAGAGAGGTATATGGAGGCTGTCATGTTTATTTCCTTTTAGACAATACCAGTTGCCTGGCAGCCCTGCTGATCCTCTGCCTCTAATACTATTAGCCATAGCCCCTGAACAAGCATGCAGCAGATCAGGTGTTTCAGTGGTTCAGACTTATAAGTCTGATCTGACAAGACTAGCTGCATGCTTGTTTCTGGTTTTAATCAGATACTACTGCAGAGAAATAGACCAGCAGGGCTGCCAGGCAACTGGTATTGATTAAAAGGAAATAAACATGACAGCCTCCATATATCTCTCTCTTCAGTTCCCCTTTAAGTGTATTCAGGATAATACACTCTTTCCATCCATTCGTGGTTGGTAATAGTATTTTTTTTCTATTATACATATGTGACGTGTCACAGAGATCTGAGCATTTGGCGTGATGTGTCACGATGTCAAAAAGGTTGTGAGCCACTGTTCTAGGAGATATCTCAGGAGAAAAGGTGAATTGCATATGGGCCTGTGTGTGTGCGCGTGTATGCGTGAAGAGGATGTAGAGGCGCACAAAAAACCAGGTTTCGCTCAGGGCGCTGTGAAACCTAAGGCCGGCCCTGATGGGTCCTGTCTACCCAATCACGTTAATGCAATTCTCTATGAGGTTGGCCAAACTGATCACATATTCTTAGTAAGTTCTTCTAGACATGACCATCACTAGCCTGTAATGGATGTGCTGAGTGGACTGAAAACAATGTCCAGATCCTGCTTGACTATTGTCTTAATTCCGTGTTTAATTTAACTATTCTGTATTGTCACCGGGTTTAACCAGGATATGAGTGATATTGCTCAGTACGTTGGTTATGATGAATGCCATTAATACTTCTGTTATAAAAACGTGTGTGTTATCATTGAATGTCCTGACTGGGACTTTGTGCAGTATAACTACCCTTGTCTAATGCTAGTTACACACCATACGTTTTTTCGGCAGATAGATGGTTCGATAAATTCCGACATAGACGATATTATTTCCGATCGTTTTTCTGGTTGATTTCTCATATAAGTGAATGGAAATTTATAAGAGAATTGAGCGTAGAATCGATTTAACGGGAAATAAACCGAAAAAACGCATCATGTGTACCTAGCATTACAAAATTATGGCCAGGCTGGGTGTGTAAAGTGTTATCAATAAAGGGCTATATTTGTCTTCAATGTGTATTTCTGATTCTCCAATCCTGGAGACGTTATAGTAGCTCTTATAAGGTGTTTGCACAGCTGCACTTCGGGCCGAGTGTTGTACATATGTGTCTGCCACAATCCCTCCAGGTGACATTAATCCCTCAGTGTATGAGGCTTTATAAGTAACTTTAAAGGACAACTGAAGTGAGAGGAAAATGGAGGCTGCCATATTTATTTACATTTAAACAATACCAGTTGCCTGGCTATCCTGCTGAACTATTTGGCTGCAGTAGTGTCTGAATAACACAATGAAGCAAGCATGCAGCTAATCTTGTCAGATCTGACAATGTCATAAACCTCTGATCTGCTGCATGCTTGTTCAGGGTATGTGGCTAAAGTATTAGGGCCCGTTTCCACTGTTGCGACGCGATTTCGCCGGCATCCCGACGCTTGTAAAAACGCATGCGGATGCGTTTCCGCATGCGTTTTTACCCGCGATTTCGCATGGCAGGGTGCCATGCGAAATTAACCATGACTCTGCCAGGGCAAAATAACATTGAAAAAGGTGCGAAATCGCACGCGAATCGCAGGTAAAAACGCATGTAAAAACGCATGCGTTTTTCCTATTAAATACATTAGCGGCGATTCGCATGGATTCCCGACGCAGGCGAATTCTGTGGGTCCCGTCGTGCAGATTTGGCCCGCCGCCAAATCGCTCCCGCACGCCGCACATATGGAAACAGCCATGGCCACTTCAATGTACCAAGCGAATCCGCATGTCGGCGCCGCATGCGGATTCGCTATGGTGGAAACGAGCCCTTAGAGGCCGAGGATCAATGTGTAGTACAGCTAAAGGCCCATACACACGTCGGATTTCCACGAACGACGGGTCGTTTGAACGTCCCGTCGTTCGCCCGCTAAATCGGGCGTGTGTACAGGCTGTCATTCGCTTGATAAGGGCGAGTTTGAGCGATCCGCCGCGCTCAAACTCACCCTTATCAAGCGAACGACAGCCTGTACACACGCCCGATTTAGCGGGCGAACGACGGGATGTTCAAACGACCCGTCGTTCGCGGAAATCCGACGTGTGTATGGGCCTTAAGAAATAAAACATTAAGATCAGATACATCGGTCTAATTGTTTCCAGTACAGGAAGAGTTAAGAAACTCCAGTTGTTATCTCTATGCAAACAAGCCATTAAGCTCTCCGACTAAGTTAGTCCTGGAGAGGGCTGTTATCTGACTTTTATTATCTCAACTGTAAGTGAACTGTTTACTTTTTCTCTGCTAGAGGAGAGGTCATTACTTCACAGACTGCTCTGAAAGAATCATTTTGAATGCTGAGTGTTGTGTAATCTGCACATATTATAGAATAATGCAATGTTAGAAAAAACACTATATACCTGAAAATAAAAGTATGAGAATATTTTCTTTGCTGCTAATCTTCTAGTAATTATTCATAGTACATAACCAATTCACTTTTTCGCTTCAGTGTCTCTTTAAAAGGAAATAAATATGGTAGCCTCCATATCCCTCTCGCTTCAGTTGATGCAGAGAGCTCCAATTAGTTATTTTATCACTATTTTAGGAAATAAGACTAAAACGAGCACAGCAGGGAGTTTGTGTACAGGCTTCATAATTCAATTTTCCTCACTGAAGACCTTTCAAAATGAATTGGAAATAACATTTCCATACAATGGGAACTCCCAGCACTGCTGCACTGTGATCTGGGATAGGGGGCACGGGGTTTGTACACAGATGACAGTACCTGGGGCAAACATATTTAGGATAACTATATGGACAAAAGAGATTAGGGCATTAGGATTGTATTGTATGTTGTGCTAGACTGTAATTTCACTTTATTAATGCTGTTTTGTAGCTCTTATAAAATTCAAGGACCATGGAACCTCCACTGTTCCAAATAAGGCCAATTCACACTAAATGCCTGGCACTTGCTCGCTTTCCTCAATATCCAGCTGCAGGCATTACAGTGGCACTGAATAGTGATTTTTACTAGCATAGAATTCAATAGAACATACTCCTCAGTGTGACAGAAATTACTAGCAATTACGTAAGTTCCAGTAAGTGTTATTCAACACCTGTTAAAAATGCCAGTGAGAGCCCAAAACTCCTGTAAAAGTGCCATGCATTGCCAGCAGTTTGTCTGGATTTCCAACGTACTATGTGTGCCCTCCAGGGCTGTGGAGTCGGAGTCGGGCAATTTTGGGTGCCTGGAGTCGGAGTCGGGAAAAATGCACCGACTCCGACTCCTAATGAATTTGTAACTGTAATTAAAATAGAAAATATGATAAAATGTTCTATTTCTCAGATAATAGTCATTAAAAATAATGTATATATACAGTAATAGCTGTGCTTAGTCCACAAAAATGAAATAAACCAATCAAAATTAGTTACTTGTGCTGCTTCAATAAAGCAGTCCCCGTATTTTTAAGGTCAGATATACATATCTGATTGTGACTGTATACCGTATTTTTCGCCGTATAAGACGCTCCGGCATATAAGACGCACCTAGATTTAGAGGGCAAAAATCAGGAAAAAAAGAAAAAACTAAACCTAGGTGTGTCTATGATGCAGGGGTGTCTTAAGGACTTTTTACCCCCCTTTCCAGTTACATTACATACTATTACACTACATAAGGGGACAGTGTTATGATTGGTTGTTCCCATGTTGCCTGCCTATGTTCCTCTATGTGGTCAGTGTAGTGATTGGCTGTTCCTGTGTCCCCCTGTGCTGGTCCTGTGCTGTGTCCCCCAAAGCCTGCTATGTCCCCCTGTGCTGTGTCTCCCTGTGCCTGCTGTGTCCCCCTGCGCCTGCTGTGTCCCCCTGCGCCTGCTGTGTCCCCCTGCGCCTGCTGTGTCCCCCTGCGCCTGCTGTGTCCCCCTGCGCCTGCTGTGTCCCCCTGCGCCTGCTGTGTCCCCCTGCGCCTGCTGTGTCCCCCTGCGCCTGCTGTGTCCCCCTGCGCCTGCTGTGTCCCCCTGTGCCTGCTGTGTCCCCCTGCGCCTGCTGTGTCCCCCTGCGCCTGCTGTGTCCCCCTGTGCCTGCTGTGTCCCCCTGTGCCTGCCGTGCCCCCCTGTGCCTGCCGTGTCCCCCTGTGCCTGCTGTATCCCCCTGTTCTGCCTGCAGCCCCCTGTGCCAGTGTCCCCGGCCCCCTGTTGTGGCAGTGTCCCCCTGTTTTGGCAGTGTCCCCCTGTTGTGGCAGTGTCCCCTGTTGTGGCAGTGTCTCCTGTTGTGGCAGTGTCTCCTGTGGCAGAGTCCCCTATTGTGCCAGTGTCCCCTGTGGCAGTGTCCCCCTGTTATGGCAGTGTCCCCTGTGGCAGTGTCCCCTGTGCCTGTGGCCCCCTGTTGTCCTCCAGTGCCGGTGTCCCCCTGTGCAGGCAGCGTGAGTACACATACATTACCTGCTCCTGCCGCCGCACTCCTGGCTCCCCGATCCTCTTCTTCCATCTACCGCTGCCCGCTGCTGCCCCCGCCGAACATTGCTGGCCGGTCTTAGCCGCAGGGATACGCTATCAGCACACCACGTGTCGGGGTCACGCATGCCGCCGAACAACGCTGGCCGGTCCTAATTAGCCGCGCAGGGATATGCTATCAGCGTTCGCCGGGTCACACATGCGTATGCGTGACCCCAGCGCACGTGGTGCGCTGATAGCGTATCCCTACGCGGCTAATTAGGACCGGCCAGCGTTCGGCGGCATGCGTGACCCCGGCACGTGGTGTGCTTATAGCGTATCCATGCGGCTAATTAAGACCGGCCAGCGATGTTCGGCGCGGGCAGCGGTAGATGGAAAAAGAGGATCGGGGAGCCAGGATTGGAGCCAGGAGCGCGGCGGCAGGAGCAGGTAATGTATATAGTGCTTCCCTGCGCACCTCTGCCTCCCGAAATCCGTACCTTCGCCGCATAAGACGCACCCACTTTTCCCCCAACATTTTGGGGAAGAAAAAGTGCGTCTTATACGGCGAAAAATACGGTATATGATGTGTACACAGGAATCTCTTATATATACTAAATAACATCTATGCTGTAAGAATAAAGCCTGATGTGTAGCTATGTCACTAATAGAGATGGTCAACGAGATGGAAATAATTCTGCATTGATGCTGATTTATGCAAATGTATGCACTACCTTTGCTGATGAAATAAAATAATTTGATATGTTATTAAAATTTGGTTTGGTGACTACAAATTAAATGGTAACTGAGACGGATTAAAAGTAAAGTTTTATACATACCTGGGGCTTCCTCCAGCCCCCTTCAGGCTAATCAGTCCCTCACTGTCCACCACCCGGATCTTCTGCTATGAGTCCTGGTAATTCAGCCAGTCAGTGCTGTCCGGCCGCATGCCGCTCCCACAGCCAGGAACATTCTGCACCTGCGCAATAGTGCTGCACAGGTGTAGTATGCTCCTGGCGGCGGAGTGTGTGCATGCGCACTACGCCTGACTGGCTCAAGTACCTGGACTCATAGCAGAAGATCCAGGTGGTGGAGGAGGACAACGAGGGACTGATTATCCTGAAGGCGGCTGGAGGAAGCCCCAGGTATGTATAAAACTTTTAATTTCATCTGTCTCAGGTTTACTTTGTTACACAGTAGTACTATACTCTACATATGCACTCCCCACAGAGCTGCAGGGAATCTACTGAGAATGCTGTGCACATTGAACACATAGGTGTTGTCTGTTTACAATCTCCTCATTCCCCTGCAGAGTACCTGCACATCATTCTTACATGTACCCACACTTACATTGCCTAGGGCCTGATAGATGTTCTTTGTTCCGGTTTGTACCTTTTACAAGTACTCTTACCAAGGACTAGTTTTAGTCTAAAGGGAATAAATATAGTAGTCTACATATCCTTCTCACTTCAGTTGTCTTGTAAAATTCCTAAGCGTTGGCAGTTAAGAGACGAATTTCATGTTACATACTTTTAATCAACAAAATTGTAATATGCAAATTAGAGGAGTCGGAGTCGTGGAGTCGGAGTCGGTGGAATCCTAAACTGAGGAGTCGGAGTCGGTGGATTTTTGGACCGACTCCACAGCCCTGGTGCCCTCTACCTTGCAAATGATTAATGATCAAAATTTTTTAATACATAAATTCCAGTTAAACCTGATCTAGGAGTTTGTAGGAGCAGAACCAGAAAGTAAGTTCATCCATCGGCAATTTTTGTTTGCTCAAACAGGATTGCCACCCAGTATGGCATACAGATCAATCCCTCTCTAATCTGAATCTGATCAGAGAGGGATCAACGGTTATCACCCTTAACCCTTAAACACTGCACACAGATTTTTAATAGATCTATTGAAAATCTATCGAACTGCAGTGTTATGCTGGGAATACACTGCTCAATCATTTCCGACATGTCTGATCTCCCGCCCGATCGTTTTTTTGCTCGATTCCGGATTGAAGTGAATGGAAAAAAGATAAAACGCTATCAAATGCATGTGTTTTCCAACTTGTGTTTCTTTGAATTTATACGCGTTCTACAAACGCTGGCAGTCTGAACAGGGCCTAATCTTCTTCGGCTGGGTCCGATCAATTGAAATTTACAGTCCAACCGTAATGTTGATCGATTTTTGATGAAACTCAAGATCTGTGTGGCTTGTTGCGTCATAGAACTGGCAGATTCGAATCAGAGCGATTTGAATCTGCTGGTAAAAATCGATTCGTGTGTGGGCAGCTTTAGTAGTGCCAACTGTAACAAAGTGTTTGCTATGAGCAATTGTATTTCTTTTCTACAGAGTTGTTTGCTTGCTTTTAAGGTGCATATTGTCTTTACGTTTGTTTTTTTTACTGTAGTCTGGGGATTGTTGTTTGTATGTTGGTGCATCTTTTGTCCTGAAGATCTTGATGACATTTGTAGAAGGTGTTCCTTATCTTGCAAGGCTGCTAGCTGGCCAGAAAAGTGAAGGTGTCTCCTGCAGAAATTGGGTGACACGGGCTGAGAGCCATATAGATGAGGCTATATGGTGGCCATATACGTTTAGTTTGCCACCTGATGTGGCAAACTGATCAAAAACAGATCAGAGGGGATTGATCTGAGAGGGATGGAACCGACCATGGCAGTTTGCTGCCCAGTCACTTTGGCGCATTTTTTTAAATTTATTTATTTTACCTCTCAAGCTCACAGCAGCCGATAACTGGCCTTCGCCATGCTGGCTCTGTGTGGTAGATTTGACAGACAGCCTTTGGGGAGATAAGAAAAAATCCCTTGCGCTCCAATGCGAGGGGTATAGTCACATGCACAATTCCTCCCAACTCCTTGGTGTGCTGTACTGTGCTGCTCCAAAGGATCAAGGCAATGTAAATCTGAAGGAAGAAATGGAGCGCACTATAGTGCATTACCAGGGTTGGGCTTTATTCGCAAATAAAATAATTATACTCACAAGATTGAAAATGTACAAAACGCCTCTCAGCGGTACAGCCAACCGCTTCACTCACTGGCAGTATGGCGGCGGCGCGCTGTGGCCAGCAGCGCGATCTCCGGTGGACAGGAAAGCCGTTGCGCTGTAGGAGTGGGCGTGGCTGGAGGTCAGCGTGCGTAAGACGTCATGACGCGTTTCGGCGCTCTGCGCCTTCGTCAGATGACGTCTATACGCACAGCACGCTATTTAACTAGGTCCCTGAGCCGTAGTCAGGGCTCCAGGGAAGCTCTTGAATAATAAAATCTTTATTCAAAAAGAGACGATACATAAAAAACAAGGCGAAGGGTGGGCGGAGGTGGAGCTATGTGATGGAGTTTCTCCATACTCCGGAATACATGTTTATATCTTTTTTGAAAAGTTCATATTGTATATACCGTTATTGTACAGATACTATTGGTTATATCGGTGAGCATGTCTAAGTCCATATGACACCTGGATTGTTATGCTAGCCTCTTTTTTTATCCATCATAATATTGCCATGTCTAATTCTGTACATTTATATTTGAGTTTAAGGCTGGTTTCACAGTGGGACGTTACAGGCGCACGTTAGAGCAGCCTGTAACGCAGCCCACCGCACAGTAATAAAAAATCAATGGGGCTGTTCACAGTGCGGACGCGTTACATTGTAACGCTGCGTCACAAGACAACGTACTGCATGCAGTACTTTGGATGCGGCTGATCCGCGTTAGACTGCTTGCACATGCTCAGTAATGTTGGGGAGGAGCGGAGAGCGGCCAGGCACATGGCTAATTAATATGCACTGCACGTTATGACGTGCAGTGTTTACTTCCTGGAGCAGCCGCTCTGTGCGGCGATTGGCCGGCGGGACCACGTGATGCCGCATGCGCACAAGAGTGCGCATCACGGCATCACTGACGCCAGAGTGAGCTGCACAACGCGGCTCACTCTGACGTCCAGATCTAGCACCACCAGGCGTTCCGTTAGGGGGACGTTATGCGACCTTAACGCCCCCTCTAACGCAACGTCCTGTTGTGAAATTAGCCTTAATCTGTGGCTTGTAATCTGTGATTTTTATTGCTTTTACTATTTTCCTAATCTGCTTCCTAATTTGCATAATGTATATGCTGCTGTAGTTATATATATATATATATATATATATATATATATATATATATATATATATATATATATATATATATATATATATATATATATATATATATATATATATATATATATATATATATATATATATATATTACACAATTTTTGCATGGAAGAATCTAGAGAGGATATGGAGGGCGCGCTGTGAGCGCTGTGAGCCAGTATATCCCATCCTTAGTTTTAACATTACCCTGCTTGAATGAATTATATAAACATGTATTCCGGAGTATGGAGAAACTCCATCACATAGCTCCACCTCCGCCCACCCTTAGCCTTGTTTTTTATGTATTGTCTCTTTTTGAATAAAGATTTTATTATTTAAGAGCTTCCCTGGAGCCATGACTACGGCTCAGGGACCTAGTTAAATAGCGTGCTGTGCGTATAGACGTCATCTGACGAAGGTGCAGAGTGCCGAAACGCGTCATGACTTCTTACGCACGCTGACCTCCAGCCACGCCCACTCCTACAGCGCAACGGCTTTCCTGTCCACCGGAGATCGCGCTGCTGGCCACAGCGTGCCGCCGCCATACTGCCAGTGAGTGAAGCGGTTGGCTGTACCGCTGAGAGGCGTTTTGTACATTTTCAATCTTGTGAGTATAATTATTTTATTTGCGAATAAAGCCCAACCCTGGTAATGCACTATAGTGCGCTCCATTTCTTCCTTCAGCCTTTGGGGAGAGCCAGGCAGCCAATAAGGAGAGCCACACAGTCTGCTTCTCACTGATTTGATGCGATGGGATATCGGGTTGGTCTTTCACTGTATCAAATCAAAGGAAGCTGACGTTTCTGCAGGCATGTGCATATTTGTATTCTAGCATACAGAAGAGCTCCCCCTGGTGGATGCAGCACATCCGAAAAGGGATGACAGGCTGCATTGGACAGAAAACCTTTGAGGGCCCGTTTCCACTATTGCGTTGCGGAATCGCCGGCGAATCACCGCAGGCGAAATCGCATGCGGGTGCGATTCCGCATGCGTTTTTTGCCGCGATTTCGCATAGGTTAGGGTGATGCGATTTTAACCATGTCACTGCCTGTGTGAATTAACATGGGTACCTATGCGAAATCGCGGCAAAAAACGCATGGGGAAAACGCATGCGATTTCCCTATTAAATACATTGCGTGCGATTCGCCTGCATTCCACACGCAGGCGAATTCTGAGGGCCCTACCCTGCAGATTTTTTCTGCACAGAAAAACGTGCAGGAAAACGCACAAGTGGAAACAGTCCCATCCACTTGTACTGGCTGTGCGAATCCGCATGCGGGCAACGCATGCGGATTTGCGATAGTGGAAACGGGCCCTGAGTCACGCACACAGCTCCCTGCCTGCCTGCTGCCCTACTAGAAGGCTGGTAAGTGACACTTACCAACCAGGGCTTAGTGAATTGAGGCATGTTCGGCAACTTACCGAACTTCTGCCTCATTGGGGAAAACTTTAGTGAATTTGAAAAAAAAAAAGTGTAAAATACAGCACTGAACTGCCTATTGTGAATAGAGCCCATTGGCTGGGAAAATGTTGTGAAGTCACCCAGTCTGTGTGGGGAATGCTGATATCAGAAGCAATATGGCAGCCCCATGCAAGAGACAGTAAAGATCTCCTTAGGGAAAGAAGCAATGAAAACATACCACATTAAGCATGTGTGATACCCCAGGATGCTGATAATGTCACATTTGAAATATTTATTAAGTGCGGTTTCCACTAGGAGTTGTGGCCATATCCGATTCAGCCGCGGCTCCCATTGTGCGTAGCCATAGCCTGAATTGCTATAGGGATTCCGCTATGTGCTGCATAAATCTGAAGCATACCATCTGAATTTGCACCGCAGTGCAATCTGGACAGCACCTAGCTTATTAGGCAGCGTTTCCCCGCCCCACTCGCATGCGGGGGAAATGCTGCAGATTCAGGCATAGTGGAAATAGCCCCTAAATAAAGCTGCACTTTAACCATTTCAGCCACCCGGATGTGAACCTCACGTCCAGGCGGCTGCTCTGTTGTGGTGCCGCGCTCCCGTGCCGTTCCCTGGTAGCCCTGGGATCAGTGAACGGGAACATGGTTCCCGTTCACTGATCTAAGTCACCAGCAAAAAAACCGACGGTCTCTTATCAGAGGCCGCAGTCTTTCTGCATAAAAACAAAAAGTTTACCAGCCTCCTTGTGCTTCCGTGAAGAGAGAAGCACAAGGGGGAAAAAACCTCAAGGTGGCCATCTTGTGGCCAAATAGTAAAACTACATCTACATACATTTTTCAAGGCACTTTATACACAGTATAACATTAAAAATAACGGTTTATTTCCAAACACCAAAAAATTACCCAAATTTTTTTATTGGAAAAAAAATTACTGTACAATTAAAAAAAACATAAATAGTTTCCTAAGGGTCTGAACTTTTTAAATATGCATGTGAAGGGGGTATACTACGAAAATGTTTTAAATTATAAGCTTGTAAATAGTGATGGATGCAAAACGGAAAAAATGCACCTTAATTTCCAAATAAAATATTGGCGCCATACATTGTGATAGGGACAAAATGTAAATGGTGTAATAACCGAGACAAACGGGCAAATAAAATACATAGGTTTTAATAATGGTAGCATGTATTATTGTAAAGCTATAATGGCCGAAAACTGGGAAATAATTATTTTTTTTTTCCATTTTTTTTTTTCTTTATATTCCTGTTAAAATGCATTTATAAAAAAATTATTCTTAGCAAAATGTACCTCCCAAAGAAAGCCTAATTAGTAACGGAAAAAAACAAGCTATAGATCAATAAATTGTGATAAGTAGTGATAAAGTTATTAGCGAATGAATGGGAGGTGAAAATTGCCCTGATGCATAAGGTGAAAAATCCCAGCGGGCTGAAATGGTTAAATACGTTTTTTATGTATTTTTCCAAAATGAATATGAAGAATGGAGGTTTTCTGGTTGCAAGGATTGTTTAGTTGTGGAAGTGAGAAACTACTGAAGCAAAAAAGTCAGCCTGACCATCATGCAGCAGGAATTGTGGGCTAGTTCACTGTGCAAGCGATTCCTGGCATAAGTGGAACTGTAAATCTGAATAGGTTAGTTAGAAATGTAAACTTCATTGGCTATCATTCATAAACTTGCTGGCGGTAAGGAGAACCCGTGCGGGAGAATACCGCCGTCGGTAGTTTAGCCTTCTGGGTGGTCATTCATAAGCATTGTGCCGGGTTTTCTGGAGAATGGTGTCGGTAGGCGGGCGGTAGGCATGCGGAAACAGAAAAGCTGGCCGAGTCCCTCCATGCGGTGTTCTCTCTGCTGCTGTGTGGGAGGTCCGTCCCATTCACTTACAAGGACTCCGCAAGCTTCCCGCTACATCCAGGGGATCGGTAATCCCCGTCCGCATACCGCTATGCGGAAATGTTTATGAATGAACATTTTGATACTTTTTCTGGATACCTGCGTATCAACACGTATCAACACAGCACAAGGCGGTACGTTGTCACTCTGCACGGGAATGTCAGCTCCGCATATGGAAAGAGGCTTTATGAATACACAACTTGCTCGGTAAAGTCAGCGGTATTACGCATTTCCGCATGCGGGAATGCTTTATGAATGATAGCCATAGTGTTTGATAAGGCCAGTACACAAGACAAGTGCAGCACAGCACTAAAGATCAATGAGATGCTAATTTTCTGAGTTGATGCACATTTTGTTGCAGTTTGCATTTAGCTTGACATAGGCCTAGTGCACTCCAAAAACCGCTAGCAGATCCGCAAAACGCTAGCGGTTTTTGAAACTTTGTTTTCTTATTATGAAGCGTTTTGCTAGCGTTAGTTTTGCGGTTTTGTGTAGCGTTTTTGGTCACTTTTTTTTTTTTTGTGTGTGTTTTGCTTCATGTATCTGTGTGTGTTTTAAGGTTTTTGCAATAGTTCCTCTTTAAAGAGAACCAGAGATGAAATTACTAATAGATTTATACATACCTGGGGCTTCCTCCAGCCCCATAAGCCTGGATCGCTCCCGCGCTGCTGTCATCCGCTGCCTCTGTCCGCCGGTACCGGGTCCCGTCATTTCTGGCAGTCGACGCAGGCGCAGTGCGCTCCCTCCGTACGGCGCATGCGTAAAGAGCCGGAGGGAGCCCCCCTGCGCATGCATACAACTGGCCGCATCCGGCGGAAGTGAAGGGACCCGGTACCGGCGATAGAGGCAGCGGAGAAGTGCGGCGTGGGAGCGATCCAGGCTTACAGGGCTGGAGGAGGCCCCAGGTATGTATAACATCTTTTTCAATTTTGCAGGTTGTCTTCGTCTCTGGTTCCCTTTAAGTCTGAGGGAAAGTAGAGAAGCAAAAAAGGAAAACCCAGCATGCCCAGGTAAACTGGGGAATGATCATTTATCAACAAGAAAAGTGATAGTGATTTTAACTTTTTTGGATTGCCTGGTTAGCATCCCTATTACTTGTTTACCAGATACAAATAAAGAATTGATTTTATGCCCGACAGACACTTTAAGGTCCCTCAGTGTCCTGGATTCCCTGTATTCTGCTCATGCACCTTCTTGGTCATGCTTTCGTGGCTGTTAGTGCTCTTTGCATGCAACACTCCCAGCAATTCAAGTGCAATCGAGGAGGCGCATGGGTGGGACAACTCATGCTCTGTAGTCTGCCACTTAAATTTGTGTGACAATGGAACTATGGAGAGGATCTGGAGGACACCGAGGGACCTCCAAGACTACAGTGGATTGGAAGAAGTCCCCAGTATGTAAAACTCAACTTTTACCAGTTTCTCAGGCACACTTCTATACCCCTGCCCCTGCAAAGTTTGTCTTGCTCTGTTTGTATGACATGCCAGAAGGCTTTTCTTATCCCTCTTGCTGTTCTAACAAAGATGATTAGGTTACTTCTCTCAGTCAAGTCTATTATTCCTCAGAGTAACTTCACTTTGGTCCTATTGTTTCTCTGTTAGTTATGTACACACGCAGTGTTAGTGCAGCCTGTAAGGATAGGCCTTGACATTGCATACATATTGCTTGTGTGTTAAAGCGCAAAACAAAAGTTTTTCTGCATACGCATAAACCACAATGTCCCATCAAGATATTTAGTTATCCCATATACATGGTACAGGGCTTGATGAGAGAAACAGTTCCAGTTTTCTTTCTTTCCTTCACCAGGATCACCCAAATTAAAACGGACTCACCAGATGAATTTGACCACTGCTAGACTGGTCAAATATGCACACATCCAGGGTGCCTCGGTGCCTCAGGGTCCTGGTACAGACTATTGCCACTTAGTTAGTGAAGCATTGAATCTTCAAGCTTGGCAATCTTGCTTTGCATTACCTCAAAGAACAACCCTCTGTTAAGCTTGGAGGTGTATTCTCCACAGTCAGCATGCAACACCTAAGCCGACGTGAAGGAGGTACACACACCAACACAAGGAATCAGGATATCCCCAGTTTAGTGGAGGAGAGGACTGACTCCAATAGGAGTTTGTGGCGCACAGAGCCGGTGCAGATCCGAACAGCCACAAACAATATTTTCGTGATAACGTCTCAGCGCAAAGTAGCGCTGAGCGCATAAACCAGGACTGAGGAGATCAGGACAGGTTGACAGAATGAACGCTTGCTTAACTAGCCACTACTTAGTGACAGCAAGCGTCCACAACAAGACAGACTGGAATGAGGCAGCCAATGCGTTTGCAGCGATGGCGTGCCTCACAAAGACAGGACAGGATAGTCAGGAAATAGCAGGATCAAGATAGATGAACGTAACACAGATAAATATACAATAAGTATGATTTCCTAGCGTATTACAATTACAGCTATCAATGAAACTATTTGTAACGTCTGACTAACATATGTATATATCGGCAATGAACCGATATATGACATAAGCAGGAACACTGACTTAGGACTGGAACGATACAGGGAACAGGACTCAGAAGGATTCGCTATCTCTTCGCAGAGATGAACGCAATCCACAAACGGTAACAGGACAGGATTCAGAAGGATTCGTTATCTCCTCGCGGAGATGAACGCAATCCACAAACAGGACCAGGAACAGGATAACTAGCTCAGCACGGGTGATCACGATACGCGCAACCACCAAAACGTGCTGGAACGCTGACTAACGGAACACAGGAAATAAACAGTTCGTGTACGTATATATCAGCGACACTGATGTATCAACGTAACACGAATACAAGGAAAATAACAAAATGCGCAAGTATGCGTATATATTGGCGATGAACCAATATATGACACAAGACAAGCAGAGTAACAACTTCTAGAACAAGAGCAGAACTAGGAGGACTCGCTGACCCCTTCGCAGGAGTCAGCGCAGTCCACACGGACTAGGAACGAGGTGGGGCACGAGCAGAGTAACAGACAGAATCTGAGACTATGGTAGCCCATGAAGCATTGCAGGAAGCAGTTCTTTATACTGAGGTCATCCAATGGGAGCAGACCTGCAGATTCCCACACAAGTGAATGGTAATTAATCACAGGCTGACAGCAGGAAAAGGCAGACAATGATATGCAGCCTGCAGGAAAGGGATTGCCACCCCATTGCAGCAGACAATGTTTGTTTACACAAAAGCATATTAAACTGACATTAACTTCAGAGCGACTGCAAATAGTCAGCAACTAGTTTGAGTGCAAACCAAACTATGCAAGCAAATGCATGTAATGACATTAAAAACTGCTTGTCTTCAGTCAAACTGCAGCCAACAATACATGCTGCAGACATGATCATAACACCCTCACATAGCATAATTCCGTTTTAAAAACAATATCTTTATTAAAAAAATTGCACTCACATGAGGTAGACTTTAATTCAGGTACAGAGTTTTCATATGGGCTCTCCCCTGTGGCCTATGCAGGGCCTGGCCGTATACGTTTCCTCTCCTATAGATGTAAATATAGCACGTCCGCCTCGCTTGTAGTCTCCGCAATTCCCAGTGCGTCCAGCCTCCGCCCAATCGATTTCGTCACGGTCTAATGACTCATCAGGGGCACAGAGACTGGACGCCACACTTGGATTAATGTGCTAACATCCACTCCTTCCATTGGCTGCTTGACATTCCAGCCCCACGTCGCCGCGTGTGCATACAGCACGGCAAGTGGCCAGCCAAGCCTCCGCCTAGTGTGTAACATCACTTCCCCTCAGCCCATAATTGGCTCAGATTACGCTACCCATTTCTTCTATACTACGCTGACTGTAGTACCTCCCATCAGATACTGCCACCAGTCTGGGTATTACTTTGGATTAAAGCTTCATTCACCATGCATGTTACTCCACCTTCTTCCAATCTAATACCTGCTGAGCATAGTTCACGGGAGACAGCCCGTTTACATCCATATTAATTTAGCATATACATCCTATTCAAACAATCACTATTTCAACTGCATAGATCTTTAAAGGGATACACCCTGCTGATCACTGTAGAAAATATAGCTCCATGCCATTTGCGAAGTGCATGCATAAAGGTCCGTACACACGCCGGACTGCAGGCAACGACGGGTCCGTCGTTACCTCCCGCTGGGTGGGCGTTCCAGCGACAGTCCGGCGTGTGTGCAGTCTGTCTGCAGACTGATACGGCTGTTGCTGAGCGATCCGCCCGGCGGATCGCTCAGAAACAGCCGTATCAGTCCGCCGACAGACTGTACACACGCCGTACTGTCTGCTGAAAACCCGCCCAGCGGGAGGTGACGACGGACCCGTCGTTGCCTGCAGTCCGGCGTGTGTACGGACCTTAATCCTTAGGGATGTTAATGTAAAATAACAAATTGTTGTACCACTAAAATTGCATAGCAATAGTTTCATTCATAAATATGCATTTAATACATAGTACAGGTGTAGATCCCTTCTAGAATAAAAATATAAACATTTTGTACCCCCCACCACTTCCTCATCTATGCAAAGGACAACCAGCATACACCATCATCCTAACCACAATATTTCTGCCATAATCAATTGTCCGCTATGAAGCAATTGAGATTCAAATTAATATTGTGCCCCCCCCCCCCCCCCCTAACCCTATGGCAGCCTCTCCAGTTGTATGCAACTTTTTCCAATACGCAAAAATGTAAACCTGTGGTGAGTTCTGAAATGATCTGACACTGTGTCCCTTAAACCCCCTGCAGATATTGCCTATGTGCTCCTCTACCCTCTTCTTTTGGGTTCTGGTAGTTCTTCCAACGTACTGCTTGCCACAGTCACACCATAACAAATACACTACCCCTATGCTGTTGCATGTGATACTTTGCATAATTTTGAATTTATTTTGATTAGTAAATGACACCACTTCCCTCATTCTACTACTTTTTGCCTTTCCCTTGGGGTGGAGTCACACTATGGAATAGATTCATAGATGATATTATAATTATTTGGGAGGGGGAGGTGGAGTGCCTGCACTGGAGACAAATGAGAGGATAATCCATTTTCTTGATATTGAAAAAGTGGGGAATCGGTTAGTCATATGCACGTTTTTCAAAGAAACCGATAGAAACGGTTATTTATCTATGAAAAGTTGTCACTACCCCCAGTGGCTTAAAGCCATACCAAGAGGACAGTTCACACGTGTAAGGCGCAATTGCACAAGGTTGGAGGACTACATGGCACAATCGCACATTTTGGTGGAAAGATTTAAGGAAAAAGGATATAGGGAGGAGAATTTATACAAGGAAGTTATAGAATTGGGGAAGAAAGATAGGAAAGCGCTTATCGCGAGGGGAGCAGGGGTATGCAGGTCCCCTTTATTTCAGAATTCTCAGATCAGCATAGGCAAATAGAAGCCATAATTAAAAAACATTAAAAGAAAATTTAAAAATTAAAAAACATTTTATATATTAAAGGAAGACAGACTGATGCAGAAAATACTGCTTGAGCGCCCAAGGTTTATATACAGGCGGGTACCGATACTAAAACAGATATTGGCCCAGAGTTTGATGGAGGGAACAGCACAAAAGAAGGACCCCTTCTGGAGGCAGGGGGGGGGGTTTCCATGCCGGGGATGTGGAGCATGTGAGGAGGCAAAAGGTAGTAGAATGAGGGAAGTGGTGTCATTTACTAATCAAAATAAATTCAAAATTATGCAAATTATCACATGCAACAGCATAGGGGTAGTGTATTTGTTATGGTGTGACTGTGGCAAACAATACGTTGGAAGAACTACCAGAACCCTAAAGAAGAGGGTACAGAAGCACATAGGCAATATCTGCAGGGGGTTTAAGGGACACTGTGTCAGATCATTTCAGAACTCGCCATAATAGTAATCCACAGGGTTTACATTTTTGCGGATTGGAAAAAGTTGCATACAACTGGAGAGGCTGCCATAGGGTTAGGCAGATCTCTAGAAGAGAGACCAGGTGGATATACAGCCTTGGGTCCCTCAAACCAGGGGGCCACAATATTGATTTGGATCTCTCAAAATGTTTATATTCTAAAAGGGATCTACACCTGTACTATGTATTCAATGCATATCTATGACTGAAACTATTGCTATGCAATTTTAGTGGTACAACTATTTGTTGTTTTACATTAACATCCCTAAGGATTATGCATGCACTTTGCAAATGGTATGGAGCTATATTTGCTACAGTGATCAGCAGGGTGTATCCCTTTAAAGATCTATGCAGTTGAAATAGTGATTGAATAGGATGTATATGCTAAATTAACATGGATGAAAACGGGCTGTCTCCCGTGAACTATGCTCAGCAGGTATTAGAGTGGAAGGAGGAGGAGTAACATGCATGGTGAATGGGAAGTACTACAGTCAGCGTAGTATAGAAGAAATGGGTAGCATAATCTGAGCCAATTATGGGCTGGGGTGATGTTACACACTAGACGGAGGCTTGGCTGGCCACTTGCCGTGCTGTATGCACACGCGGTGATGTGGGGCTGGAATGTCAAGAAGCCAATGGAAGGAGTGGATGTTGGTACATTAATTCCAGTGTGGCGTCCAGTCTCTGTGCCCCTGATGAGTCACGAGACAGTGACGAAATCGATTGGGCGGAGGCTGGACGCACTGGGAATTGCGGAGACTACAAGCGAGGCGGACGTGCTATATTTACATCTATAGGAGAGGAAACTTATACGGCCAGGCCCTGCATAGGCCACAGGGGAGAGCCCGTATGAAAACTCTGTGCCTGAATTAAAGTCTACCACATGTGAGTGCAATTTTTTTAATAAAGATATTGTGCTACGGAATTATGCTATGTGAGGGTTGTTCTTTGAGGTAATGCAAAGCAAGATTGCCAAGCTTGAAGATTCAATGCTTCACTAACTGGCACTAAGTGGCAAAAGTCTGTAACAGGACCCTGAGGCAGGGAACACACTTGACTGTTTTCGTGCACGTTTTCTGCACAGAAAAACTGAGAACTCATGTTAATCAATGTGCTAGTACACACTTACTGTGTTCGCGCGCAGAAAAAAAACTGATTCTGCATCCTGATTCTGCACATTTTGGCAGTTTTCTGTATCAATTACATCAGCTGTTGTGAAAAAACGCACTAATTTTTCTGCATGGAAACACACTTGGTGTGCAGAAAAAGTATGCAGAAAAACTCGCGCGGAAAATTGAAAGTCAGGTGTGTTCCCTGCCTGAGGCACCGAGGCACCCTGGATGTGTGCAGATTTGACCAGTCTAGCAGTGGTCAGATTCATCTGGTGAGTCTGTTTTTTAATTTGAGTGATCCTGGTGAAGGAAAGAAAGAAAACTGGAACTGTTTATCTCATCAAGCCCTGTACCATGTATATGGGATAACTAAATATCTTGATGGGATATTTTGCCATTTTTATGTGAACTTGTGGTTTATGTGCATGGATATCAACTTTTATTTAGCGCTTTAACACACTTGTATATTCTTGAAAGGCTGCCAGGCCTGGCTATAGCGCATTACTGACGAGTGCATAGGGGTTGTTGCGCTTTGATACAAGAAGTATATTGCTTGTGTGTAACTGAGCAGGATGTACTGTTTTTGTGGAGAGAGGAGGAGGGATGATGGGCCTTCAGTGGTGCCATCTGGGAAGGATCATGCAACTCCGTCTCTCCCTTTTTGCTTCTGATGGGGTGGGAGGCAAGGCTGGCACGAACCTCTCTCCACTGTATAAAGCAGCAGTGGGGGGGAGTGGTGCATGGTTTCTGCAAGTGATGCAGTGATGTGGAGGTAACCTAGGCATTTTTGTGTGTGTATTTGGTATCTTGGGCACCCTTGCTTCATGCTATCCAGACCCTCTGTGATGTTTGCCACAAGTCCAGGGCTGTGGAGTCGGAACAAAAAGAATCCGACTCTTCAGTTTATGAAACCACTGACTCCGACTCCAGGGACTCAAAATGACTCCGGCTCCTTAGTCTAATACTTACCAGGGCTGTGGACTTTGTACAAAAATCATCTGACTTCGACTCCTCAGTTTATGAAACCACCGACTCCAGGTGACTCCTTGAGACTCCCGACTCCACAGCCCTGCACAAGCCAGTAGTTTCATGAGTTGCACTGCATGTAGCATTAGAAGCTACCTAATCAATATGGGTGTGACATTTACATTGCATTCTTCCCAGTCTAGAATGTCACAATTGAATAGGTCATCAGGGTTTCAGCATCCAGGTCTGAATATGAGGTCATGATGCTTCCTGGCCTGTGAAGTATATAGTAATACACTTAGTACTAATGATCTGTATGTGACATGAATCACATAATGTATTTGTCATGGTAGAAAATCCATTGAAGTGTCTTTACAAACTTCTTGAAGACGTAGAAAGGACTTGATGTCTTCAACTCAGGTGTGTGTGTGTGTGTGTGTGTGTGTGTGTGTGTGTGTGTGTGTGTGTGTGTGTGTGTGTGTGTGTGTGTGTGTGTGTGTGTGTGTGTGTGTGTGTGTGTGTGTGTGTTTCTTACACGCCTTTAAAAGTCCTTTGTATAACCTATTGTCACATCCGGCCTTTTAGAGAAAAGTAACAAAGCTAGGTGGAGACGCATGAAGGTTGATTGAGTTTCCTGGCATGATCTGGCTGCCCTCTGGGTGTTCTGTCTGGTGTGCCAGTTATTGACACTTGCCTGTGAATTGGGACATTGGTAAGCAGCAGCTGTTGATGATACATGCTGTGGGAAGACTATAGTGCTCATGCAAATCTTTCCAACCTTCTTTGTAACTCTTCCACCCACTCTTACCAGCTGCACTCAGCTAGTGGTGTAAGCAGGTAGCCGACAGACATAATATCCTTGCTGGATTCAGTGGCTGTCATCTTATGTCTGAGGTTTCTTTATATAATAGCTCTAAGAAATACTGCTGTAATGTTACTGAGACAATCTACACATCCTTTTGTAATTCTAAGTAGTAGTTTGAAGAACCGGACCACAGCATTTCTGATCTATGCTGAGCCCTGCTTTTCAGTGTATGATTTGTACTTTCCTATTCCTCGATTTTGTTTGTGTGTTTCTTTAACAGCTAATTTTCCACTCATAATTTTGTTATCAAGAGGATCTTTAACCTCCCTGGCGTTCTATTAAAGATCGCCAGGGGCAGCGCAGCGCTATTTTTTTAATATTTTTTTATTCAATCATGTAGCTAGCCTAGCGCTAGCTACATGATGCCCCCCTCCCTTCCGCATCCCTCCCACCCCTCTGATCGCCGCCGGCGCTGTTAGCCATAAGGAAATCCCCGTTCTTGAATGGGATTTCCTTTACGGCTTCCCCCGTCGCCATGGCGACGATCATGATGACGTCATCGACGTCGTGATCCCGATCCACCCCTCAGCGCTGCCTGGCACTGATTGGCCAGGCTGCGCAGGGGTCTCGGGAGGGGGGGGGGGCCTTACGCGGCGGGTGGCGGCGATAGTATGCAGCAAGCAAAGTGCTTGCTGCGTGTTTAAAAAAATAAAATTATGAAACTCGGCCCAGCGGGGCCTGAGCGGCGTCCTCCGGCGGTAATGGACGCAATAATGCGTTCATACCGCTAAAGAGGTTAACCAAGGATTGAACTTCATCCCAATCAATAGCTTTCCCTCAAGACATCTTTTACATGTTCTCAAATAGATTGGGTGGTCTATATGGCTGATATTGTGTTGATTCCCCTCCCACAGTGTGATATCCTGACAGTTTGCAGTCTGTGAACCTCGTTGCATTGTGGGAAATAACACGTTGTTCCAACTGCCTCTGTGCATAGAACTCTCAGTAACAAATATTCCATACAGATCACCTTGTAGAACTAAAGATGTCACCACCAGTTATAAATGTCAGAATGTAAATCAGGGAGAGGAAAGATTTTACACTGGGCAAACACTGACTAAATAATCTATAAATGAGTATTGTAAACAGTAAGCAATTTAAAGAGACACTGAAGCGAAAAAAAAATGATGATATTATGATTTGTATGTGTAGTACAGCTAAGAAATAAAACATTAAGACCAGATACATCAGTGTAATTGTTTCCAGTACAAGAAGAGTTGAGAAACTCCAGTTGTTATCTCTATGCAAACAAGCCATTAAGCTCGCCGACTAAGTTAGTCGTGGAGAGGGCTGTTATCTGACTTTTATTATCTCAACTGTAAGTG
Source organism: Hyperolius riggenbachi (assembly GCF_040937935.1). Classification (NCBI taxonomy): domain Eukaryota; kingdom Metazoa; phylum Chordata; class Amphibia; order Anura; family Hyperoliidae; genus Hyperolius; species Hyperolius riggenbachi. Next base: position 139,132,952 of record NC_090648.1, read on the forward strand.
AACTGTTTACTTTTTCTCTGCTAGAGGAGAGGTCATTACTTCACTGACTGCTCTGAAAGACTCATTTTGAATGCTGAGTGTTGTGTAATCTGCACATATTATAGAATAATGCAATGTTAGAAAAAACACTATATACCTGAAAATAAAAGTATGAGAATATTTTCTTTGCTGCTAATCTTCTAGTAATTATTCATAGTACACAACCAATTCACTATATCATATTTTTTTTTTCGCTTCAGTGTCTCTTTAAGAACCACGACCAGTTTTGTTTTGTACCAGGTATTTACTTCAGTATTAGCACAGATGGGATAGAAAGCTTGGAAGTCTGGGCAATTGGCTGGATCGCGTAATACAGGATACTGTTTTTAAATGAAAAATTGTTGAAGGACCTAAACAAAGCCAGTCAACATGTTCCTTGCAGATGGCAGAGCATCCGCTGTGCTGTTCATTACATACTATCTGGCTGTGCCTAGTATCACCACCTCTAGGGGACCTCCTGCAAAGCTTGACGGCCCTGGCTTTCATTCCGCATTGCTCCGTTCAGCAGCAGTGCCCTTCTGAAAGCTGGCCGACCGGGCCAGTTGCGGGCTACTGAAAGTATTCTGCACATGCGCAGTTCCAATTCTTATGAACTGTGTAAGTGCAGAACACTCCTGGCTACAGGAGCGTAATCAAGAGGTGCGTGGCCCAGGGCTGCACATGCAACTTACAGAAGGGCACTGCTGCTTACCAGAGCATCGCATAATGATGGCAAGGGACCAGGAGGACTTCAGTGGGCTGGAATTAGCCCAAGGTAAGTTAACCTGGCATCTTTTGTTTCACTTTAGTTTCCTTTTAAATCATTGTCCTTTTCACTACTGTTCCTCTTTAGAATCTAGTACAGACTTAATACCAGTTGAGCTGACATGTCAGTTGGGATGTTGTCCCTGTACAGGTTGCTGGGGACTGTTATTTAGGTTTTAACTGCTGTGTTATGATTGTCCTTGATATTAAAATAGCCCATAAACTGGGTCATGGGATCTATGGTAACAAAAAAAATCTCTGGTTGGTGCCCTACTTATTTTTTTACGGTTTTGATTGCCCTCTGTTATGAAACAGCGATGAAAGGCTTTTGCTACACGCTCCCTTGCTTTTGCTGCAACAAACCCTGTAATTCACAGACAATGGCTGGCAATAAAGCAAAGCCTGGCAACCAATGACTAGGATAACCGTGCAGCATATAGCTTGCTTACAACAGTCAAAGGACTTAAAGGAATACTGTAGGGGGTCGGGGGTCCCCTGCAGACATCCTGTGCCCGCGCAGCCACTCACTGATGCTCCGGCCCCGCCTCCGGTTCACTACTGGCGTTTCAGACTTTAACGTCTGAAAACCACTGCGCCTGCGTTGCCGTGTTCTCGCTCCCGCTGATGTCACCAGGAGCATACTGCGCAGGCACAGACCATACTGGGCCTGCGCAGTTCGCTCCTGGTAACCTCAGTGGGAGCGAGGACACGGCAACGCAGGCGCAGTGGTTTTCAGACTTTAATGTCGGAAATTCCAGAAGTGAGGTGGGGATAGAGCATCGGTGAGTGGCTGCGCGGGCACAGGATGTCTGCGGGGTACCAGTAGAAGCCCCAGGTAAGTTCAACCCAACAGCTTCCTGGTCAGCACACTGTTAAACTGTAATATCACCCACTTCAGCCATGGGGAAACCTGGACATTACCTTGCACATTCAGTTGTAACTGACAGCTGCTGATATATAACTGACAGCAACTGGTATATTTCACTTCTGACAAAATATTGTCAGAATTGGGAGGGATTACTGTAAGAAGAAGATAGTGAGCTTCTGAGAGGAACGGACGGTAAGGTTAGTATGTAATATTCATTTGCAGCTACGTATTGTGTTTATTTTAAATTTTACTCACTTCAGGTTCCCTTTAATCCATGCAGGTAGGTGAACTGTACATTTCCTGCATGGCACAGGTGCTACTATGCTAAGAAGTCAGTGCTGTTCTACCAAGATGTACATGCAGTGAATGGGTGCCAACCAACAACCTATGCCTTATGCCTAATACACAGGGTACGATTTTCCGTGCGATAGATGGATCCGATTGATAAAATCCATCATGTCCGATATTGCTCCAGATCGTTTCTGTGCTCGATTTCTCATAGTAGGGAATGGAAAAAGATAAGAAAAATGAATGAAGGTAATAGAATCAAGTGCACAAAATAAATGTAAACAAAAGTGAGATACTACAGCTTTCTAAATTTGCAAACCTACAAGATGTACAAGGACTGGGGGTACAGGTAGCTTCGGAAAAGATCAAATACCTGGGGGTAGAAATTGGTAGGGACCCCACCTCTTTGTATAGCCGGAATGTCTCCCCACTGGTAAAGGAGGTGATAACACAAATCCAAGGATGGGAGAATATCCCACTGGGGGTAGCAGGGAGATCAGCACTAATAAAAATGGTGAGCTTTGGGAGACTACTATACCCAATGCAGGTACTCCCAGTACTCTGGAAGCATAAAGACATAATGGCCTTGAATAAGGCCTTCACAAAGTTTCTGTGGAAAAACAAAAGAACGCGTATCAAACTGAATAGGCTGCAAATCCCAAAGGAGATGGGGGGTCTAAACATGCCTGACATCAGGAGATACAACCTGGCATGCCTGTTCAGGCATGTCAGGGATTGGATATCAGGGAAAGAAGATTTCTCAAACACTGATTTGAAACGCCATGTTGCAGAGCCATTTGAACTGACAGCTTTGCTACACTCAAAATGGGCTGACCTTCCCTTACGATTAAAACATAGTATCATATACAGGGACACCCTTATAGCATGGAGAGAGGTAAGGAAAAAATGGGGGCTACCATGGAGAATATCCAAATACTTACCATTGGAAGGCAACCCAGAATTTAAGCCGGGCTTAATACAAGACAATTATGGGAGGTGGGCAGATAAGGGAATACTAAAGGTGGGAAATCTCCTAAATCTGAAAGCACATAGATGGCTGACATTCCTGGAAGTAAGGCAGCAATATGGTGTTTCCAAATCAGATTTCTTAGCCTATGGCCAGATACGCTCATATGTAAAGGCGCGACTGACAAACATTACAGATATAGCGAATATCCTCCCTTTTGACCACTTTTTAAAACCTAGAGGAGAAAAGGTGTCCTTGTCTGAAATACAAACAGCATTAGCAAAAATTGGAATGCAGAAAAAAGCTCAGGCCAACATGGCAAGATGGAAGAAGTATTTCCAAATTCCAAATATAGAGGCACGTATTCTAGAAGGCAATAATTGTGTGAGACAGGTAATAGTAAGTGAAAGGTGGAGGGAGTCACATCTAATGAGGATCTATCATGCAAAATATGCCTTCAATATTAAATATACAACACCTAGACCAGACCACATAGACCACTGCCCCAAATGCAGATTCCAGGGAGCTGATATGGTACACTGTATATGGAGTTGCCCGAACATACAAACATACTGGGATGAAGTGATAGGATACGCTAATAAAATTGGAAAATGTACGTTACCAAAAGACCCCATGCTTCTGCTTTTTAACTCCACACTTGAAGGGGAAAATAGCATGCAAATAACAAATATGATACATGTGCTTATTATTGCTGCCAGAAAGGTAATCTATAACAGATGGATCTACTCTTCACTCCCGTCTCTCTGGGATCTCAAAGAGGAACTAAGGCATTTGATGATGCTGGAAAAACTAGACGCCAGTATGCACAAAGATAAAGGCACTGCAAAGTTCTTCAAGAAATGGAAACCCTTCTTAATGGACAATATGTCAAAAGAGGATCTGCGAAAAGTGGTGACCCCCTTCAAGTATACTACTTGGTACCTCAAAGGACGAATAGCCAATACTCTAGGACAACTAGACTTCGGTGATTAGTATATAGAATGGGCCTGGACATACAGACTGCCAAATAGGATACTGGGACTAGGAGGAATAGGATAGGGAAATCAGAGAGTGGTTTAAGGGAGGGGGGTGGAAGGTTAACCTGGAGGAGGGGGGGTTGAAATGCTGTCTTCTTTGTTCAAAATAGTGCATGTTGCACACCAACCTATTTGTATTTTTATATGGTCTATGACCAAAACAGTTTTGGAAAAATAATAAAAAACATTTGGGAAAAAAAAAAGAATCAAGTGCAGAATCGGCGGAAAAGACAATCGGGTCACAAAATCGCACAAAATCTTACCGTGTGTACCCAGCATAATGCTTGCAGCTGCCCGGCAGATCTATTAGGGCCGTTATCAGACACTGAATGCAGTGGCTGTTAACTGCCCGTGTGAAAGAGCCCTAATCTCTGTATGAGTGGTAATTTTTTCTCTCCCGAAAGAAAGGAGGCTTAAGCCTCATCTACACGGGTAGATAAGGCTGCGATCCGGCGGCTCGATTAGCCGCCGGATCGCCTCTTCCGCGTGCCCGCCGCGTCCCCGCCGCGTCCCCGCTCGCCACGTGTGCGCCGCATTTGATTCCCCGCCGGCGCCGCTCATCTTCCGCTCGATTCTCTGCCATTGTCCCCTCGCGGGGAGCGAGCAGGGAATCGGCGGTGCGGAGATCCGTCCTGTCGGATCTTATCAATCGAGCCGCATCAGCGGCTCGATTGATAAGGAGCATCGCGGCCGCATCTACTCGTGTAGATGCGGCTTTAGATGTCAGGCCCAGTGCACCCCAAAAACCTCCTAGGTTTTTGAAGCAGATTTCAGAGCGATTCTAGGCATGTTTAGAGAGGTTTTCTAAACATGCCTGGCTTTTTTTTTTTTTTTTTTTTTTTTTTTTTTTGTAGCAGATTACAAATATTGTTACAGTAGAGCTGTTACTGAACAAAACCGCCTGGAAAACCGCTCTGATCTAGCGTTTTTCAGAGCTGTTTTGCACTTTCCTATACTTGAACATTGAGGCAGAGACACCTCAGAAATCTAAAAATGCTGCAGCCCCCGAATTTGCGTTTGTGGTAAAAACAAACCGCTCTGGTGTGCACCATCCCATTCACTTTCATTAGGCAAGCGGTTTTCCCCCTGCAAGCGTTTTAAAAACCGCTCCAGAACCGCTTTGGTGTGCACCAGCCCCCAGTCTGACATGTAGAAATATGTCCCCTAAAGCCGCATCTACACCTTACAATTTTTTTTTTTGTGCGGTTCGATTAATCGATTCGATTCAATCTGACATGTCCGTACAGGACACAATTTGCCATTGTTTTGCAATGGCAAATCTAATTGAATTCCCATCGGACATATTGAATCGAAAAATCGAATCGCACAAAAAATTGTATGGTGTAGATGGGGCTTTAGGCTTTGCTCGTATCTAAAATCGCCGAGGCAAGCGTTTTTGTGAGGTTTTTTTTTTGTTTGTTTGTTTGTTTGTTTTTTCCCCTCCTGGCACTTACTTTTGCGCTACGATTTTTTTGTAAAGAGCTTTTGCAGAGAAATTTTGTTTTTTCACATTCTTTGACCCAGAAAAGTATAAATACAATGTATATATTCTTAAAAGCGCAAACGCAATCGCCGAATAAAGCGATTTTGTGAGCGTTTTGCGCTTTTCCTATAACTTCCATTGTAGAAAAAAAACACCCTAAAAAATGGTACAGCCAATGCTTTGCTGAGCGGAAAGCAGACGAAACGCTCAGGTATGAACTATATCCCATAAGGATTCATTGCACAAGCGATTTTAGAGCGTTTTTTTAAATCGTCAGTGCTAAAAAAAAACGCAAAACGCCCCAGGTGTGAACGAGCCCTTAAATTTGATTTTAGGCTACCTCATCTGTTTTTAAAGGATACTTCACCCGAGGCAAAGCCACCTTAGCAAAGCACACTGGTATGTTCAGGCTGGGTCCACGTACCTCTGTGCGTGGTCCGTTTCTCTGCTTGTTTTCCCTGGTCCCTGTAGACACTCCATGAAAAATTTGACTTTTGCCTAAAGTCACATCTTCAGACAGGAAGAGGCAGGCTTTTTGCAATGTTCCCTCCTATCACTCCTAAGCAAAGAAAATTGGGTGAAAGGAGGGAACGTTGCAGCAAGCCTGCCTCTTCCCCTCTGAAAATGTGGCTTTTGCTAAAAGTCAAAAAAAATTTTTCGAGGAGTGATTACGGGGACCAAGTGAAATGAAGAGAAAACAGACCATGCATGGAGGTATGTGGATCCAGCATTAACATACCTCTGTGCTTACCTAAAGTAGCTTTGCTCGGGTCAGGTGTCCTTTAAGCTATGTACACACGTTATTAAACTTTTTGCAGTGCTGGTTGACAAACCATGGCCTCAGGTGAGAATCTAGCGTGTGTATGGGAGCCCCTGGACATCACCTAAAGATCTGAGATGTCCGATCTTTAGTAATTGTTTTTCCCCACTCCTCCCGGTGGAAGCTGCTTTGCTGTGCGCCTTGCTTTGTCCCTCTTCCCCCTCCATAGCAACAGACACGCTGCTAGTCTGTAGGCTAATGACACGTAAGTAAAGATGTTGACTGTGAACTGTCATCCGAGGAATAGAGTCATGATCCTTCCCAGCGGGTGGCAGTAATTGTGTGTTAGCATGTGCGTGCGCATGTGTACAAGGCTTGTGGGGTATGGGGCGTTACATTTAGCACTGGCCCATTGAAAATTCTGTCTGGACTCTGCTCAACAGTGAAGTTTACTACTGCATGCTTTCATTCTATTCCTTGTGTTTTTATTATAAAGTGAGCGGTATACTTTGTCTAATGTTGTTTTGGTGTGATCTGATGAGGTAGGGAAAACATGCTGTCTGCATTAAGAAGTTACTAAATAACTTTTGTAGCCACCTCTTGTTTGTTCAGTTTCCTGATACTGAGAGTGCAGCTGAAGAATGCAGCTTGCATAATACAATATCAGGGTAGCAACCATGTATAAAGTTGTTTTTATAAAGTGAACCTAAACATAAGAGTTCAAGTTTAATTGGCTTATGTAATACAAATCTCTGTGTGGGCAACACTAGTAAATCTGTCAGAATTTGTGGTGGAACACGTCAGATGTACATAATTATGCAGTAGTCATGCTGCCACCCATGTTTGGACAACATCTTCTTAACCCCCCTGGCGGTCTATTAAAAACCGCCAGGGGGGCAGCAGAGCAGTTTTTTTTTTTGTTTTTTTTTAAATCATGTAGCGAGCCCAGGGCTTGCTACATGATAGCCGCTGTGCAGCGGCATCCCCCCGCCCTCTTTGATCGCCTCTGGCGATTTCCGATCAGGAAATCCCGTCCAAAGAACGGGATTTCCTGGAGGGCTTCCCACGTCACCATGGCGACGGGCGGCAAGACGTCATCGACACCGTGACGTCATTGGGAGACCCGATCTACCCCTCAGCGCTGCCTGGCACTGATTGGCCAGGCAGTGCACGGGGTCTGGGGGGCGGCGCGGCAGGCAATTGGCGCAGAGCGGCGGCGATCAGAGGGCACACGCAGCTAGCAAAGTGCTAGCTGCGTGCTGCAAAAAATTTTTTATCAAAACCGGCCCAGCAAGGGCCTGAGAAATCCCCCTGCGCGGCATAGCCCGTGCTCAGCACGGGCTTACCGCCAGGGAGGTTAATAGTGTCTTTAATATAATAATTTTATATAATTTCTAAAGGTAAAAATGTAACATTAGGACTGTGAATTTTGCTGCTTGCTGGGTTAGTTGTTTATTATTCACTTCAGCACTTGTTTAATTTCTAGCAGCCAAAGTATAAGTATGAGCTTGGAAAATCCTGAAGGTGCAACTGAGCAGTGGAGTATGCGGACCTCTGCCAAGGGGGTTAACTAGTTAGCCTGGTTACTGTCCCTGGCCACCGCGCTCCATCCTCTTGATACTTCTTCCTTCACAGCCAGAAGAAGGGAAGTATGGGGAGGCTGTAGAGTGGTATGGCACACGGTATCAGGAGATGGGGACCAGGGTAAGTACATCCCCTTTGCGACAGCCCGCATAGACCAATGCTCGATAAAACTGATTTTTGCTTTCGCCCGCTCAGCCTTGTCACAGAACAAGTGGCTTGGCGAACACATTAAGCCTAATACACAAGCAAGACTATCTTCTACCAAAGACAGTCATTTGGCACCATCTCAGAAAAGAAGCTAGTATGTGCACAGCTGCTCCCCAGCATTGTTTGCCAATCTGTCAAGCTGAATTGCAAAATTATGAGTGACTGACAAACCCATCATGTTTGTACTTGGCCGTCCCGCCACATTCTACTCCGCAATGTGTCGTCCTTAATTCCTCCCTCCTTTAAAGAGGAACTGCAGTGAAAATAACGTAATGAAAAAAAGTGCTTAATTTTTAATGTATTTATAAATTTAGTCCGATTTTGCGCAATGTAAAATCTTTCCTCTCCCTGATTTACATTCTGAAATGTATCACTGGTGGTGACATCTTTACTACTGCCAGGTGATGTCTATGAAAGGAGATGCTGTTTTTATGGCAGTTGGAAACAGCTGTTATTTCCCACAATGCAACAAGGCTCCCACAGTGTGATGTCAGTATCTAGGTGCTGACATCACACTGTGGAAAGGGTTTCACAACAATATCACCCCCTGATGATCCGTTTGAGAAAAGGTAAAGATTTCTTGTGGGAAAGTGGGTATCTGCTTAATAATTGGGTTGAAGTTCAATGCTTGGTTACAGTTCCTTTTTTAAAGGACAACTATCAAAGTTAACTAAAATTCTAAATGCCACAAATATTTCCAGTAATGGGGGGTTGTAATTAGAATCAGAATCATTTATTTCGCCAAGCATGACTGGGTCATGCCCGGAATTTGATTTGGCACGTACATAACTCAGAAGCAATGAAAGACAATAGATAATAGCACAATAAGACAGTAACACTGGCGGACCGTGGACACTATACAACAAGAGGTGGTGACAGTGAGATACACAATAGTTTTCCAGTTTCAGTTACAGTTCAGGGGGACCCTGGTGGAGTGGGGGTACGCGATTGTAGTTTAGGAGGAGTTTAAGAGGTTGACAGCGAAGGGGAAGGAGGAGTTCCTGTGCCTTTCGGTCTTGGTGGCGATGACCCGAAACCTCCGGCCTGATGAGAGCCTGCTAAAGTAGTGGTGGCCTGGGTGAGAGGGATCGCTTGCGATCCTCAGCGCTCTAGAGCGCAGTCTTTTGACATAGAGGAGGTTGAGTGGAGGAAGTGGTTTCCCAATGATTTTCTCTGATGATCTGAGGTGCTAAACTCGTTACTGCAGAAATTCTGTTGTCCCCATTTTTTTGCCTGATGAAGCGGGTTTGACCTGCGAAACGCGTTGCACTCTTGGGGTACCGTATAATGTGGTTTTTTTTATTGAGACAGTATTTCGTGTCTGCTTTGTGGAGGTAAGCCCACCACTTCAAGCAATTTTTAAACATTTTACCTAATTTTATCCTGCTGGCGCCTCTGTTTTACATATAAATAACTCTGACACAAGTTGTTACACAAGCTGTAATTATTTCACACAGGCTATGATGAGAGACCTCTGAAAAGCTTTCTGGTGTTGCTGGCTAAAAGCTCTATAGGTATGTGGGGTTTACAAAAGAACAGTTTCTTCGATTATTTGTTCTTTAAACAGTACTCACTGCTCGAATTTAGCCCAATAGTTTGTCTTTAGAGTGCTCGTTCCCAACAACGTCTAATGAACAGGTGAGGTGACATCAATTCTAAGTGTGTGTGTGTGTGTGTGTGTGAGTCTAGAAAACCAGAGATCAGAAATTACACAGAACCGATACTTACCCGGGGCTTCCTCCAGCCCCATAAACACGTCTGAGTCCCTCGCCATCTCCCACGGTCTGCCGTTCAGCCGCAATCAGCCCTGGTAACTCACTCAGTCACGCCAGTCCGGATCTACTATGCGCAGGAGGTCTGCGCATGTGCAGAAAACCCAGATTGGACCCGACTGAGCCTTGTTACCAGGGCTGATCACAGCTGAACAGCACACCGCAGGAGGACGGCGTGGAGGAAGCCCCAGGTGAGTATCAGTTTTGTGTAGTTTCTGATCTTTGGTACACTTGAAGCTGTATGCAATATCTTGGGTGGTTTGTATTGCTTGCTGCTGTATTCTATAAAGCCTATGCGGTTGCCAAGGTTGTGGAAAATAGGTTAAATGCATAAATATTTCTGGCCCAGGCTTAACAAAAGCAGTCACCAAGTCCAGTTTTCTGATCTCTTCGGGGTTGAATTTCATACTTGTCTATTCGGTACTCCATATCTTATTACATGCAGCGCAGTTTGCTTATTGGCCTTTGTCGTAGAAGTCCTAGCCAATCAGTGAAATTAGTATTCTTCAATCTGGCAAGCTTGTGATTGTGACCGTCACTCAGCCATATCATGTTGCTAGCTGAATACTGTGTGTGTAACAAGACCTAGAGGAAAGAATGGAGTCCCACCCACAGGGATATAAACTGAATCGGGTACATTGTGGCATTTTAAGAAAATGTAGGTCATAGGAAAATGCAGCTATGTAGTCAATTTGACTTTTGCTTAATTTATTACTAGCCATACGCTAAGCATTGTAAGCTTGGTAGATGGAACTCTGTTGAGGCGCCGTTCAGAGCTGCCTTAGCTGGGAATCTAGAGTGTACATGTGTCCCGTGAAGGTGCTTAAAGTACCCCTGAACCTTAACATTTTTAACTAGCTTATAATTCTGATTTATGTGCGGTGACATAACATATGTCACAGCACTATCCGCACCTTCTATCGCCCCCTGTGGCTCCCGCTCTGCTCAGCTGTAATCTCCGATTTAGCAGAACGTCGAATATGTGCGGAAGGAATTAGCAGTTCCCCTCCTATTCCCTAGCCCGTCAGGAACTTCCCCTTCTCTCCCCACTGATGATTCCGACATCAGAGTGTGTAATGGCAAACAGTACAGGAGAGCTGCGACTTGTGTGGGCTTAGTGAGATTGATCTCAGAATGATAGTACACTAATATCATTTAGTACTGCGCAGGGGCAGAACACTCCCAACGACGGGTGTACGCTGGAGGCTGGGCCGTGAATGCAACAGATGCGACTGGATCCTATTACAGGGGAAGATTGCAGAAGAATGGAAGCCCCAGAAGGAGGAAGCCCCAGGTAAGTATAAATGCTGCTACTTAGTACATCTTGGGTACACTTTAAATTTACAATGTGTCTATAGCTTAAAGAGACTCTGAAGCAAGAATAAATCTCGCTTCAGAGCTCATAGTTAGCAGGGGCATGTGTGCCCCTGCTAAAACGCCGCTATCCCGTGGCTAAACGGGGGTCCCTTCACCCCCAAACACCCCCCCCCCCCCATCCTGCAAAATCAAAGACCAACTTGGTCGTAGATTTTGCTCTTCCTGGAGGCAGGGCTAACGGCTGCAGCCCTACCTCACATCGCCGCCTCTCCCCCGCCCCCCTCAGTGAAGGAAGACTGAGAGGGGCGGGGGAGAGGCGGAGATACGCGCTGACAGACGCGCATGAGGCAGGGCTGCGGCGGTTAGCCCTGCCCCATTGCGGAAGCGCTCCCCCGCTGCACGGAGGGGATTTGGGGGATCAGGGACCCCCGTTAAGCCGCGGGATACCGGCGTTTTAGCAGGGGCACACCTGCCCCTGCTATATATGAGGTCTGAAGCGAGATTTATTCTCACTTCATACTCTCTCTAAAGAGGAACTTCAGCCTAAACAAACGTACTGTCATTAAGTTACATTACTTATGTTAATTAAAATAGATAGGTAATATAATCTCTTACCCACTCTGTTTTAAAAGAACAGGAAATGTTTGTGATTTCATGGGGGCAGCTATCTTTTTGGTTGATAGGAGGTGGTGACAGGGAGCATGAGACACAGTTCCAAGCAGGCGCGGAGCTAGGGGGGGGTCGGGATAGGACAAGTGCCCCGGGGCGCCTGGTCCCCAAGGGCGCCCTCCGCCTGGCTGAGCTGCGGGGTTTTTTTTTTTTTTTTGGTTTTTTTTTCCGGCGGGTGAGGGGCGCAGAGAAGAGAGAGAGAGAGCTGTGCGGACGGTGGGGAAGGGGGGCCATATCCCCCCTCCTTCCCTCACCTTAGGTGCTTTCTCCCTCCCTCACTGTCCCCTCCAATGTCCAGGTGGCTGGGCTGGCAGCGGCGGGCGGAACTCACCTCCGTCTCGCTCCAGCGCCGGGCGGAAGTTCGGGTGCGCAGCCGCTGCTCTGGTCTGGACCAGACCAGAGTAGTGGCAGATCCATCCGGCGCTGCGACGAGACGGAGGTAAGTTCCGCCCGCCGCTGCCAGCCACCCGGACATTGGAGGGGACAGCGAGGAAGGGAGAGCAGCTCTTCTCTGCGCTGCTCCCCTCCTGCTGGGGAGGGGGACACCTGACCTGGCTACCTACTCTGGGCACATATACCCCTGCCTACATATACTGGACATATATCCCTGGCTACCTACTCTGGGCACATATACCCCTGGCTACCTACTCTGGGCACATATACCCCTGGCTACCTACTCTGGGCACATATACCCCTGGCTACCTACTCTGGGCACATATACCCCTGGCTACCTACTCTGGGCACATATACCCCTGGCTACCTACTCTGGGCACATATACCCCTGGCTACCTACTCTGGGCATATATACCCCTGGCTACCTACTCTGGGCACATATACCCCTGGCTACCTACTCTGGGCACATTTACCCCTGCCTACATATACTGGGCATATACCCCTGGCTACCTACTCTGGGCACATATACCCCTGGCTACCTACTCTGGGCACATATACCCCTGGCTACCTACTCTGGGCACATATACCCCTGGCTACCTACTCTGGGCACATATACCCCTGGCTACCTACTCTGGGCACATATACCCCTGGCTACCTACTCTGGGCACATATACCCCTGGCTACCTACTCTTGGCACATATACCCCTGCCTACATATACTGGGCATATACCCCTGGCTACCTACTCTGGGCACATATACCCCTGGCTACCTACTCTGGGCATATATACCCCTGGCTACCTACTCTGGGCACATATACCCCTGGCTACCTACTCTGGGCACATATACCCCTGCCTACATATACTGGGCATATACCCCTGGCTACCTACTCTGGGCACATATACCCCTGGCTTCCTACTCTGGGCACATATACCCCTGGCTACCTACTCAGGGCACATATACCCCTGCCTACATATACTGGGCATATACCCCTGGCTACCTACTCTGGGCACATATACCCCTGGCTACCTACTCTGGGCACATATACCCCTGGCTTCCTACTCTGGGCACATATACCCCTGGCTACCTACTCAGGGCACATATACCCCTGCCTACATATACTGGGCATATACCCCTGGCTACCTACTCTGGGCACATATACCCCTGGCTACCTACTCTGGGCACATATTCCCCTGGCTACCTACTCTGGGCACATACCCCTGGCTACCTACTCTGGGCACATATACCCCTGGCTACCTACTCTGGGCATATATACCCCTGGCTACCTACTCTGGGCACATATACCCCTGGCTACCTACTCTGGGCACATATACCCCTGCCTACATATACTGGGCATATACCCCTGGCTACCTACTCTGGGCACATATACCCCTGGCTTCCTACTCTGGGCACATATACCCCTGGCTACCTACTCAGGGCACATATACCCCTGCCTACATATACTGGGCATATACCCCTGGCTACCTACTCTGGGCACATATACCCCTGGCTACCTACTCTGGGCACATATACCCCTGGCTACCTACTCTGGGCACATATACCCCTGGCTACCTACTCTGGGCACATATACCCCTGGCTACCTACTCTGGGCACATATACCCCTGGCTACCTACTCTGGGCACATATACCCCTGGCTACCTACTCTGGGCACATATACCCCTGGCTACCTACTCTGGGCACATATACCCCTGCCTACATATACTGGGCATATACCCCTGGCTACCTACTCTGGGCACATATACCCCTGGCTACCTACTCTGGGCACATATACCCCTGGCTACCTACTCTGGGCACATATACCCCTGGCTACCTACTCTGGGCACATATACCCCTGGCTACCTACTCTGGGCACATATACCCCTGGCTACCTACTCTGGGCACATATACCCCTGGCTTCCTACTCTGGGCACATATACCCCTGGCTACCTACTCAGGGCACATATACCCCTGCCTACATATACTGGGCATATACCCCTGGCTACCTACTCTGGGCACATATACCCCTGGCTACCTACTCATGGCACATATACCCCTGGCTACCTACTCTGGGCACATATTCCCCTGGCTACCTACTCTGGGCACATACCCCTGGCTACCTACTCTGGGCACATATACCCCTGCCTACATATACTGGGCATATACTACTGGCTACCTACTCTGAGCACATATACCCCTGCCTACATATACTGGGCACATATAACCCTAACTACATATACTGGGCATATATACCCCTGGCTACATATACTGGGCATATATACCCCTGGCTACATATACTGGGCATATATACCCCTGGCTACATATACTGGGGACACATACCCCTGCCTACATATACTGGGCACATATACCCCTGGCTACCTGTTCTGTGGACATCTCTACCCCTGGCTACCTGTTCTGGGGACATCTATACTGCTGGCCACCTATTCTGGGGACACCTATAGACCTGGGGCTACCTATTTTTGGGGAAGCACTGCTGTCAGATTGAGTGTATTTTGGGGAACTGCTGCCAGGTGAGAGGTGTCTACCATATTAAGGGGGCATTCTGCCTATTTATGTGAAATGCTGTCTATTTATGTGCCTCATGACTGCTGAATTTGTCTTGTTGGGGGCCTCATGGTTACTGAATTTGTCTTGTTGGGGGCCTCATGATTTGTTGGGGGCCTCAAGATCGCTTAATTTGTCTTGTTAGGGGCCTCATGATTGCTGAATTTGTCTTGTTGGGGGCCTCAGGATTGCTGAGTTGGTCATGTTGGGGGCCTCATGATTGCTGAGTTGGTCATGTTGGGGGCCTCATGATTGCTGAGTTGGTCATGTTGGGGGCCTCATGTTTACTCATAATTGCGGAATTTGTCTTGATGGGGGGGCTCATGATTGCTGAATTTGTCTTGGAACATGCTGGAAGGTACATACTGAGGGAGGGTGGGTGAGCGTGAGCCTGCTAACCTCCATGTACATTTGAAGGGGCGTGACCAAATGTGGAGCACCCATAATCACGCTCACATTTGGTCACGACCCTTCACCTTAGGGGGCGCATTAATAGTCTTTGTCCCCGGGCGCTGAAAACCCTAGCTACGCCTCTGGTTCCAAGTACTGTCCTGTGCCCTGATCATCTCTTCCAGCTGCGCGCGCTAGGCAACAAGATCATCATCAGAAATTCCATCATGCTTTGCGCAGCATCAGGGAAAAAATGCCCCGGTAGATGTCTTTGATGGGGCAGATGTTAGCTTCTGTGCAGCTAAAAATGAGGCTTGGGTAAGAAAAACGAAGTTCTGAGGTTGCGAAACTGTTAAAGGGAACCTAAACTGAGAAGGATATGGATTTTTCCTTTTAAAATAATACCAGTTGCCTGGCTCTCCTACTGATCTTTTATCTCTACTTTTAGCCATAGCCCCTGAACAAGCATGCAGATCAGGTGCTCTGACTGAAGTCATACTGGATTAGCTGCATGCTTGTTTCAGGTGTGTGATTCTGCAGCCAAATAGATCAGCAGGACTGCCAGGCAACTGGTATTGTTTAAAAGGAAACATCCATATCCCTCTCAGTTTAGGTTCCCTTTAACGAAACCTCAAGCCATTTCAGTGCTGCTGAGTAGATATTTTTTTTTTTTTGTCTGGAGTGAGAAGAAAACACCAAGAGCCCAATATAGTGTAATATGTACTGGTAATGGAAGATTTATAGAGTAAAAATGTAATACTCACAAACCAGGGTTACCATTAGGCAACCACTGTCAAGGCAGGTGGGGAGATTGTCCCGACCCCACTCAGGATTAAGAAGTCGCTCTCTGTAGTAGAAGGAAGTGGGTACAACCCTCCACCTAGGGTGAACTCAATGTAGCAATAAGATAAGAGGCACCAAAAGGATAAAAGGGACTAAATGAGCTTAAAAGCCATTTTGCTAATAGAGGAGGCAGTGGTGGACTTACCCCCTTCAAGCAGAACACATGACAGTAGATTTTCAGTCAAAAAACATTAATTGGGTACTCCAGAAGAAAGTGCAACGCGTTTTGCAGGTTAAACCTGCTTCCTCAGGCAATACAGATAGGAGTAAAAAAGCATCTGCTAGTAACCTCAAAGCTGAGGCGCTCATAAATATGGCAGCCTCCATATCCCTATATAATGTCCGAGAATCAGCAGCCCCTGATGCCCTGTTGGCCAGCAATCCATCCTGTGTATTACTTCGGCTGATAGACAGCAGATAGCATTGGTTTCCCCTCTTACCCCACCCGCCGTGCAACGTCACTCCTGTGTCTCTCGCACACCGCGAGCAAAGTGTCTGCACAACCTCAATGACTTGCAAGGAATTTGGTCCCGATCCCAGTCAGGCGACATTGATTCTATGTACAGACCTTTAGTATTGAGCCAGTGAATTGCTTCTCTGAAACCTCAATGTCTAATATAAACAGTGATTCTTCTTCACAATACGTTTTAAAGCCTAGATCTTTTTGTTGTCATAAGGAAGGCTTTTATCAGAACAAATAAATCAAATTAGCTCCGAACAATGACTGTCGTAAAACATAATTTCAGAATCCTGTAAAACCTGCATATAGCATCTGCCCATAATAGCAGCAGAATAACCAGTAATGAGCAAAAATACAGAAAACCTAAATGTGTTTATGTACAGCTTTGTATAACCATAAAAAAAAAGCAAAGGAACATCTGAAAGTATAATGCATTTTGCACTCAGTATTCAATCAATATTCTTGAGTCTAGACCAGGCATGGGCAAACTCAGCTCTCCAACTGTTTTCGGAACTACAAGTCCCACAATGCATTTGCCTTTGAATCATGACTGTGACGGAGTCAGACTCCTGCAATGCATTGTGGGACTTGTAGTTCAGTAACAGCTGGAGGGCCGAGTTTGCCCATGCCTGGTCTAGATTATACAAGCACCTTGATTAATTAAGTACAGAACCACAAAATAAGGTGTTGTCACCTGAGATGGAATAACTAGTAACTGGAATGCCAGGGGGGAAAAGGGATCCGTATGCAGCAGGCACAAGCCAATGCTGATGCTGGATTGGTCTGCATGGATACCTGACGGAATGCTGCCTCAGTGCTCCCCATGGTGAGAGAGCGGGTAGAGCGACTGAGGCTGAAAAACCGCAGCTGACAGCACATGGGTTCTTGGAAAGTGACATTGCGCGGTGCGATCTGGCCAGACGCGGAAGTGGTGAGAACCAAGTGGTCTGCCTGCTTTTGCCCAAGAGGGAACTGTCTTGTTATACCAAGTTGAAGTGCTTACACCAGCAATTATACCGTGTCTTGTATGGCAACATCTGTCCTCCACTTTATTGGATATCAGAATTTGTGGTACCAGTACCAAAGTGGTTGGAATGGAATGAGTGTGTGATGGAGTGTATGTGAGGAGCGATCCGCAGGTAATAAGGTAGGTACACACATCAGATAAGTCTTTGGAAAATGAAAGATCACAGACCAATTTTACCTCCCATGTAGTATGAGAGCCATACCTACACAGTCTATTCTATTGAGCTGAACTCCCCAGCAGATAAAAATCTTTGCAAGATGCTATACACACAGATGCTATACACACGCAAAAGATCAGTTCCTGCAAGAGATCCATTCCTGCAAAATGCATTCATAGTCTATCTGCAGATCTCATACACACCTTGTTTAATGGACATTCATCTGCAGATCAGAAGATCCATCCTGGTGGATCTGATCTGCAGATGAATGTTTGTTAAACAAGGTGTGTATGAGATCTGCAGCTATCATAGACTATGAATGCATTTTGCAGGACCTGATCCTTTTTAAATTTACTATTCTCTGATTATTTATCCAGTCCTTCCAGATTTTATAAAATGTGTGAAGGCATTTATAGCGGTAAATTGTATAAAGGCATACCTGCTGTATATAATTGCGTACCTGACTATCTTGGCAGCCTCTATGTGGTGATGTGTTTTAGATTTGATCTTACACTTGATAAGTTATAGGTATTTTCCTATATTATGTGGAGTAGGCAGGTCTTTGTTTTGTTTGTTTTTGGATATAGTGAACCTGAACCGAGCAAAATAATTTAAAATACACCCGTTTAAAATGAATATTACATACTTGCCTTTCCGCCGGTTCCTCTCAGAAGCTCACCATTTTCTTCTTACGATTCCTTCCAGTTCTGACAAGATTATTATTTTTTTTTTTAGGGGATTGTGACATTCCCACACACAGGTTTTGCAGCGGATTCCAAAGTATCCATTTTAAACTGAAGGGGAAGTGGGAGTGGTTGTGCTGTACCAAGCATATTTTAACTTTATATGGCCTGGATAATCTCACTAATATTATGTTTTATTATGTTTGTTACTCTATCACGGATTTTAATGAAATTTGGCACGCACATAGTACATTACCTGGAATAAAATATAGGATACTTTATCCCCATAACCAAAAAGTGCGTGGAGACAAATATAAATTTCACTGGGAAAATGTAAGCTACAGCCATTCTTACACTGTTAAAGAGGAACTGTAACGACAAAACGTCCCCTGGGGGGTACTCACCTCGGGTGGGGGAAGCCTCCGGATCCTAATGAGGCTTCCCACGCCGTCCTCCATCCGTCAGGGTCTCGCTGCAGCCCTCCGTGCAGCGGTGACGTCAATATTTACCATCCCGGCTCCTGCGCAGGCACTCTGACGGCTGTCTGCTCCGAAGTAGGCGGAAATACCCGATCGCCGTCGGGTCTGCTCTACTGCGCAGGCGCAAGTTTCCGGCGCCTGCGCAGTAGAGCGGACCCGACGGAGATCGGGTATTTCCGTCTATTTCCATGCCGAAAGCAGCCACAGCGCCCCCGCTGGAGCTAGCAAAGGTAAATATTAAAGCTACAGTCGGCTCTGTCGCCGGCTGTTTGGAGGGCTGCAGCGAGACCCCCGTGGGACAGAGGACGGCGTGGGAAGCCTCATTAGGATCCGGAGGCTTCCCCCACCCTTGGTGAGTACCCCCCAGGGGAGGTTTTTGTTGTTACAGAGTCTCTTTAAAGAAAATCTGTAATTGAAAAAAACTCCCCTGGGGGGTAATCGCCTCGGGTGGGGGAAGCCTCCGGATCCTATTGAAGCTTCCCCCGTCCACCTCGGTCCCATGGCAGCGGCGATGTAATTATTTACCTCTTGGCTCCAGCGCAGGTGCAGTATCCGCTCTTCCCATGGAGATAGGCGAAAATGGCTGATCTCCGTCGGGCCGCTCTACTGCGCAGGCGCAAGTCGCCTGCGCAGTAGAGCGGACCCGACGGAGATCGGCTATTTCCGCCTATCTCCGTCAGAAGAGCCACAACAGCGCCCCTGCTGGAGCCAGAAAAGGTATATATCGCACAGCGTGACAAATTGTCGCATATGCGTCTCGGGGGCTGCAGCGAGACCACCGTGGGACACAGGAGGACGGGGGAAGCCTCAATAAGGGTCCAGAGGCTTCCCCCTACTGAGGTGAGTACCCCCAGGGAAACTCTTTTCAGTACAGGTTTTCTTTAAAGGGACTCTGTAACAACATTTTAAGCCTTATTTCGTCTATCCTAGAAGTTCCTATACCTGTTCTAATGTGGTCTGGCTTACTGCAGCCTTTTCTAGTTGCACTGTCTAATATATCTAATCTTTTCTTTTTGTTGTCAAGCCTTGTCGAGCCAGAGAGGAATGCACTACCTCTGCTGTGATAGTGAGAAGTTATGCATGCCCCCTGCAGGCTCTTTGGCCTGGTGCACACCAAAATCCGCTAGCAGATCCGCAAAATGCTAGCAGATTTTTAAACGCTTTTTTTTTTTAAATGAGGCGTTTTGCTAGCGGTTTGTGGATTGCTGCTGCGGATTTCAGTGTAACATATTTCATATATTGTTACAGTAAAGCTGTTACTGAACAGCTTCTGTAACAAAACTGCCTGGCAAACCGCTCTGATCTGCCGTTTTTCAGAGCGGTTTGCGGTTTTCCTATACTTAACATTGAGGCAGAAACGCATCCACAATCCAAAAAATGCCTCACCCCGGGAGTATGCGTTTCTGCAAAACGCCTCCCGCTCTGGTGTGACCCACCCCATTGAGATACATTGACCAAGCGTATCTGCAGCCGCAGAAAAGCTCAAAAAGCCGCTCTGTGTGCACCAGCCCTGAGTGTGTGCTTTGTTTATCCCTCACAGACAGGTCTCTGCTCTCAATTTCAGTTTGTCTGAGGGGGAAGGGAGCTTCCCATGCTGAGAAACTGAGAATCCCTGATTGGAGTTCATTATGTAATAACAACTTGTAGTATACTGATATATATATATATATATATATATATATATATATATATATATATATATATATATATATATATATATATATATATATATATATATATATATATATATATATATATATATATATATATATATATATATATATATATATAGTAAACACTGCCTAAAACTGGCGATTAAAAGCCAGGATCACGGCGGGGAGCGGCGGAAATGGCAAAGAGGGATGCAGGAGACCACAGTGACTCGATTGGTATGTTTTTTTTTTATTGTACAAATCGGACATTACAAATTCTCTTTAATTGTAGGGTTCTCAAACTTTGCACAGTTGGTCACTGGGTGACTGGGATTAATATTCAGAAAAGTGGGTGGAGCCTACAAAAGCCAATTAAAATTCGCCTTTTGATTTTCTTGGGGAATATTTAATTGGTCATTCGGTAACTGGGGTTCAACTTCAGAAAAAGGGGTGGAGCCACAGCCAAACAGATTTTCATTTCAGTGTAAATTATTGATGCCAAAGACTGCGAAGCTCACAAACTAGGTCATTTGTAATTGTATGTTAGGGTTAGAAAAGGTGGGCGGAGCCAACATCAGCCAAATACATGCCCGGGCCATCAGCTAATGTAATATATTAATATGCAATTGCCTTATTATGTTATAGGGTATGGATAGTGGTGCAGGTCACTGTTCCCAGGATGTCGTTTGTCGCAGAGCTCTGGGTGCTCCTGCACTGTTGATATCGGGTCCTCCACATTGAAAATCTGCTTGATAGTCATGTTTGTAGTCCTGCTCGATAATCAGGAAGTACACAAAGATAGTGCTGAGGGGGGAGGAGCAGGAAGTTTAGGCAATACGCTATGGCATATGATAGGAGTGCAAAGTTCTGTGTGGGAATGGATGATACGTTTTTACATTAGCTTTCATTGCCTCCATGGAGATCCGCTCTCTGGAATAAAAAAGTGCTAAGATTGAACTCTTTGCTCATTTTTCCAGACTATCAAATGTATCTGTTTTTAAGCTTAAAAGAGAACTGTTAAAAAGTTTTAAAAAAGAGCTCACTTATGCTGGGTATACACGGTCAGATAATTCTTATCAGTCGAGCTGCTGATGGCTCGATAAGATCCAACCTGTCCGATACCCTTCCGGATTGATACTGCGCTCGATACCGTCGGGGAGAACAATGGGAGTAAACGAAACGCTGATTAGCAGCACCCGCGGGAATCGATCCGCGTGGACGAGCGGTGACGCGCCGGCATCGAGCTGCTGGCTCGATACCGGCGCAAAAGCTAACAGTGTATGCCCAGCATTACGGTTTTTGCAACTTTAATGTTGCGGGCCACTTCACCTGCATGGCCCTGTCCAGGTTTTTTTTTTTATTTTTTTTATAGAGTTTACAGTTGTAGTCAAGGTGCAAATATTTTTAATAATGTATTTTTTGAATACATCTTTTTTTTTTCTATCCACTCCAGAAAGCGTACTGAACAGGTACGTTTTTATTGCAATTGTTAACCGGCCCTTAAGCCCAATCTACACGATACAATTCTTTGTGCGGTTCAATTACGATTCTATTTACGATTCTATTTACGATCCGATTAAATCCGACATGTCCGATCAGGATCCGATTAAATTCGATTTGCCATTGTTTTGCAATGGCAAATCGAATTGAATCCAATTGAATCCTGATCGGACTTGTCGGATTTAATTGGATCGTAAATAGAATCGGAATCGAATCGTACAAAGAATCGTATCGTGTAGAGATGGGGCTTAATACAGAGGGAGAAACTTTAAACAGTTCATACTCTTTAAATAACACCTCTGACATAACTGCAGAACATATGACACAAATCGGGCTGAGCACACTTTTTAAAGTGTGATTTGAAGGAGTAGGGTGTGTACAAGTAATTGTACGTAGCTGCTACACTTAAGTCAGGCTAAATAAGGGGTCATGGTGTTTAATAGTGCATGACAAATCTTATTCAAAGAGCTAATAAAGTTACTGTTTAAAAGTCATTTATCTCTGCTTATTTATGGCTTAGTTGACAGAAATAGCTGAAATAACTGGAGCTGTTTGCATGCAACTCAGTCAGCAAATGGGACATGAATTGCTTTCATGGGGGTTGATGCCTTTTTACACAAGCAGCTCCCTGCACAAGTTGCATTTGCCGTTCTTTGGCAAACCTCATTGTGTCTGGGCTGAGATTTATTAGTTGACCTAGTTCTATTAGGCTCTTGTCCACAAACTGATGTACAAATGTTCTATGTTGTGCTGTCTAACTAACGTGCAGTGCAGCATGCATAGCTTCTGAATGGAGCAGGTCAGAGAAGTGCCCCTGAGGCAGCACTGATCAGTGTGTTTACTTAATCCTCATGTTGGCTGAGGCCGCTGTGCCCTCTGCTCCTCTGACCTACCCAGGAGCACCTTCGTGCATTTACACTGCAACCATCGAGACACTAGTAATTCTGACAAGACACTGTTATGGAGGTGCCCCGTGTACTAAACTCTTAAAAACAGTTTTAAAAGGAGAGGCAGTGCTGGTCTTACCTCTCCGGAAAAACTAGGCCTGTACTATGGGAAAAAGGGTTTTATTTGAGCACTAAAAAGACAACTCGTTTCACGGGGACTTACTTGATTCCTCAGGTCATGCTAATTACAGTGCCTTCATGGTCAGGTTTGTGAGCTGGAACCAGGGTTGTGGAGTCGGTACAAAAATCATCCAAATTCAACTCCCCGGTGTATGAAACCTCCGACTCAGGGTACCCAAAAATGGCACCGACTCCTTAGTCTAATGTTTAGCAGGGCTGTTGATTTGGTACCAAAATCATCCAACTCCCGACTCCAGACTCTTCAGTTTATGAAACCACTCCGACTCCAAGCAAAAATATTTTGGATTGCCGGGTCACAAAATTGCAAAGCAGCGCGATTGCTAAGTGACTTTCCTGACACTCCTATACTTGAAGAGACACTGAAGCAAAAAAAAAATAAATTGTGATTTGTATGTGTAGTACAGCTAAGAAATAAAACATTAGGAGCAGAGACATAAGTCAAATATTGTTTCCAGAACAGGAAGAGTTAAACTCCAATTATCTATGCAAAAGAGCCATTGAGCTCCACAACTATCAAAGTCACAGAGAGCTCTGTCTTCTGAAGCTTATCATGTCAAGTGTCTGTCACTGTATTTTTTTTTTCTACAGAGGGCCGTTCAAAAGTTAACTGGCCTGCTCTGTAAAATCATTTGGTATGCTGAGTGTTGTGTTAACTGCAAATATTAGAGAATGATGCAATGTTATAAAAAAAAAACTATATAACTGAAAATAAAATATGAGAATATGTTCTTTGCTACTAATGTTATAGTAATTATCCATGCTATAAAACCAATTCATTATATCATAATTTTTTTTTCGCTTCAGGGTCTCTTTAACCACTTAAGTACCAGCGGTCTCTGCCCCCTTAAGGACCAGAGACCGCTGGTACAATACCGTCGGAATCCTCACGAATTGCTGCACATACCTGCCGCAACCACGGCACGCCGGGATCCTCCTGACATAGACTCTGCCATCTTTATGACGGCAGAGTCATGTGAGCCGGTCAGGAGCCGCCTTCATTGGCTCCTGACCGTGTCTATCAATGTAAGCCAATGGGAGCGGCTTACATTGATAGACACGGCCAGGAGCCAATGAAATCTGCTCCTGACTGGCTCACATGGCTCTGCCGTCATAGAGACAGGCAGAGCCAGTAAGCTGCGGCGAGAGACGTCTGGTTTGAGCGGCGCTATCGGCAGGAAGCGATGGAAACAGCGGATGCGCACTGCGGGCAGTGATTGAAATCTACGCCCTGCCAGCCAGGAGTCCACCAAAACAGGGCATAGATTTCAATCACCGCGGTCCTTAAATAGTTAAAGGGAACCTTAACTGAACGGGGGTAAAGAGTTTCGCTTACCTGGGGCTATTACCAGCCCCCTGCAGCAGTCCTGTGCCTTCAGAGTCGCTCTGGAATCCTCCGGTCCCCCGCTGTCACTTAGTTTTGTTTTTGACTACTCACCAGCGGTCCGCAACAGCACTAATTGCAGTAGGGAATGCGTCCAATAAGACTGGTGAGTCGTCAAAAATGAAAGTAAGTGACAGCTGGGGACCGGAGGATTCCAGAGTGGCTCCGAGGGCACAGGACTGCTGCAGGGGGCTGGTAATAGCCCCAGGTAAGTGAAACTCTTTACCCCCCGTTCAGTTAAGGTTCCTTTTAATGATTGTTATGTTTGGGAAAAATTGTGTTGCAAACACATTGCACTAATGCAAACATCCCTGGCAAGGTTTTTGTAAGTTAAGTACCTAGCGGTTTACAATCCTGCAAGCAATCGGAATCTGATTGCAAAATGTGGCTAGTGCTGTATTTTGTGTTGAAGATGTTAGCTATTTATTTTGTGCCGGGAAAGGACCCAAACATTTTTGAAACTGTACAGTACACTTCAAGCTGCTACTAGACTCCTATTTCAATATACATAAAATGAACTTTAAAGGGGACCTGAGTCAAAGCTCGGGTCCAGAAACACATGCTCACCTTAGAAGAGGGAAGCCTAATGAGGCATTCCATGGCATCGTCCGGGATCCTCCTGCTGTTTGGGGCTGCACTCGTATGCAGCTACGAGCGCAGCCATGCGAACATTGCCGCACATGTGCAGTAGCACAGAGCCACTTAGGCTGGGTTCGCATCTGCTGTTGGACCGCGTGTAGACAGTGTAGTGTCCCCATCTGGTGGTCTGGCTGATCTAGCCCGGGGCAGATGCGTTACCCTCAAAGGCTATATTGGGAATGTATCTGCCTGTCCCGCATTATTGCAGACTGCACAGAAGTGCTGCCTGCTTACCACAATGGATCCATTTCAGACTGAGGGCCAGTGCACACCAAAAACTGCTAGCGGATCCGCAAACTCTAGCGGTTTGTGAAGCCGTTTTGTTAGAGCGATTCTCGGCATGCTTAGTGAGATTTTCTAAACGTGCCTAGTGCTGTTTGGAGCGTTTTTGTTTAGCAGATTTTTATATGTTACAGTAAGGGCTCGTTCACACTAGGTCCGGAAGCATACCCGTGGCCCGTTTTTAAAATCTGATCAAAACCGGAGCCAGGGATAGCAATGTTAAAAATGGCAGCCGTCTACACCCAAACAAAAAATGGATTTGTCTGCATTTTACGGGGACCCATTTTCAAAACCTGAATGGAAGGTCTGGATCTGCTGCATTTTCCCGTAACGCATCTGGATCCTGATACACGGAAGGTTAATAGCAGGCAATAGGAAACCGGATCCCCCTCTACACAGGCAGATTTGGACACACAAACAAATCCGTTTCTGTGTCACAGCCTGTGGGAAGAGAGGGGGCCGCCATGCTGGAGGGGAAAGTCCCCCGTCCCCACTCCTCCTCTAGACAATTTGCGCAGATATATTAAAATATGTCTGCAGCAATCGGGAGAAGATGACCTTCTCTCTACCTCCTCCGCTCGCTGCATCAATTCCTGCAATGCCGCCCTCCAAAGTATAGAGGGCGACATTGCAGGAAGTCAATCGGTGTTCAGTGGAAGTGGAGAGAAGGTGAACTTACCCGCTCGCTGTGGACATTATATTTTTAACAATTTCTGCGCAAGTAGCTGGAGGAGGAGCGGGGGACCCAGGTGAGGAAGGGGGAGGGGAGGGAGACTGCCACCCCTGTCCTGGCTGCTTTCCCCTCCATCCCATCCGATCAAAAGCATATGCTGCAAAAGGGCAGCATGGATCCGTTTGCGGTCAGGTTTGCCAGGATCACGGACCGCAGGCTCCGTCCTGCAACCATGCCTATTGTGGACCCAGCCTGAAGCTGTAACTGAACAGCTTCTGTAACAAAAAACGCTTGGAAAACTGCTCTGATCTAGCATTTTTCAGAGCAGTTTTCCGCTTTCCTATACTTTACATTGAGGCAGAAACGCCTCCGAAATCTCAAAAATGCTGCAGGACCCGAGTTTGCGTTTGGGGGAAAAACGAACCGCTCTGGTGTGCACCAGCCCATTGAAATACATTAGCCAAGCGGTTTTCAAACCGCTAGCGTTTTTAAAAACCGCTCAGAACCGATCTTTGTGCGCACCAGCCCTGACAAGTGTGAACTGCTCCTATATATGAAATAGGAGCTGTTCACTGTGAGTTTTGTGATGAGCGGAGAACGGACAAAAAATTTTTCCGTTCTTAGGTCAAGTGGGAACAAAGCCTTACTGCGCAGGCGATGCCGGCTACTCATGCGCGCCTAGTGTGGCCCCAATCAGATGGCTGATAATCCTGTCAGGAATTTTTTGGAAGGTCTGTGCTCAGTGACTGGAGACTGAAGGATGCCAAGGGAAGCTTCCTTAGGATCCAGAGGCTTCCCTCGTCTTAGGTAAGTATGTGATTTTTGTACCCGAGCTTGGGCTCTTATACAGGCTAAATATTATATTGATAAACCCATACAGCCCACTAATTGTTTAATTGCAGTGGTTTCCAAGTAGTATATAAATAATGAATGGTCCAGTACCTTGTGTAGGAAATAAGGGTGCCGTCTAACCGGTTGCGCCATGTCCTGTTCTCCGGCACACCTTTCGCTAGAAGTCACACTTCATAGGGGTCATTAGGAAACGCTGCATTGTTTTGATGAAACAGGTGCAGCTTTGATGCTATGATTTATTTTTTCTGTTTTGATATTCCTGTTAGATGAGGCTAAAAGAACATGAACCTTTTTAGTTCTGTTCACACCATTAGACACTGCAGCCTGGTGTTGACCACTAGCTCCATTGCCAGTTTTAAGTGCTTTTGTACTTCTTTCTGCGCAGCTGGTCCTGGTGCTTCATTATGTTCAGGGAGCGTTGAGAACTAGTTGCAGCCACTGGAGGGGGGGCGCCTGGAGGGGTCATGTGGAAAGTGGGAAAATGTCAGTCTGGTTAATTAGCTGATTTTTAGCAACTAGGTGGGGCTGTTTTCAGGGGTAGTCAGTAGCAGTTTCCCTGAATCACGGGATAAGAGCTTAAAGGACACTTGAAGTGAGGGATATGGAGGCTGCCATATTTATTTTTAAACACTTAAGGGGCCCATACACTCAGCCGATTTTCTGGCTGATTGATCGATTGCAAATCGGTTTTGTCCAATCGACCGATCGACGGCCGATTTCGATGGATTTCCAGCGAACTGGCAGGGTGGAAAATCTAGGTCGATCTGATGAGATTGCTTATCATTTTGCATTGGCCCTAATGGAAATCTGATGACAAAAAAAATGCCATCAGATCGAATTTCAATAGATTTCAAACTGAAATCTATTGGAATTCTATCCTAGTAAAAAATGTTCTAAATACACATCCGATAAATAAGAAATCCATCTGATGATCTATCTGCGGCTAATCTGACGAGTGTATGGGCACCTTTAGGCCTGGGACCCACTGCAAAGCGATGTCACAATAGATTTGTGATAGCACTTTGTAAGCTATTTTGGAAACCCTGCTATACAATACATTAGAACGGAAACAATCCCAAAATGCTGCATGTCCTGTGATTTGTGATTTCCCTAATTGCAATCACTCCAGTGGGATCTGCTCCATACACTTTGGCAAAGCATTTTGGGAAATCGCTAGCGATTTAAAGCGATCTCCAAACGCTGCCTAAAACGCTTTAGTGGGTCCAAGCACTAAGAGTTGCCTGCAGCGCTGTGGAGTTGGAGAAATGTTGGGTACCTGGAGTTAGTCAGTGGTTTCAATAAACTGAGGAGTCTGATGGTTTTTCTACCAAATCCACAGGCTATGCTGCTGATCTTTCATGCATCAGTAGTGTCTGAATCACACACCTTTAACAAGCATGCAGCAAATACAGTCAAACTTCAGTCAAACATCTGATCTGCATGCTTGTTCAGGGTCTATGGCTTAAGGTGCCCATACATTGAGCCTCAGAGCTGTGTAGGAACACACGCGCCCCATGTGCTATACGCTGGCAGCCACATGGAGCGCCAGTGGGGAACCTGGAGAGCTGGACACTAGCCACAGCAGCAGACAAGTGACACATTTTATGGGAGGGGGCAAATAAACATTTGGGGAGACAGCGGCCAGGGGTTCCATCATGTTCTTCGCTTGTCCCAAGATCGCACACCATTATCGGTGCATACCTGATCAACCATGTCAGCCCAAGATTTTCCAGCATGCTTGATTGATACATCTGGCTAATTTCAGCCCAAAATCCTTTCGGCCCCCCTCTTCCGTCGCTGCAGACCACTAGCTCTGCCATCGCTATGACGGCAGAGCTGCATGAGCCAGTCAGGAGCCGATTTCATTGGCTCCTGACCCCGTGATCACTGTGAGCCAATCACATCAATGACTGGGTCAGTAGCCAATGAAATTGGCTCCAGACCAGCTCACAGAGCAAGTGGGCTTCAGCGGCGGGTGAGCGATGGATCCGTGCCGCGAGCCGTTGGTAAGCCCCGTTTTTTGGTGTCAGCAGTCTCTGGTCCTTAAGGTGTAATGGGGGAAAATTCATACATACCTGGGGCTTCCTCCAGCCCCCTTCAGACCTTTGGCTCCCTCATCGTCCTCCCGGGCTGCCCTTATTCGCCGCCAGTGTTCTCTGTAGTTTTGCCAGTCAAGCGCTTTCGCAGTACTGCTGCCCATTCACACCATAGCGCTCTGAATGTCAGTTTTTCTTCTGCTAGTGTGACCCCTGCCTAATGCTGAGCATACACGGCTCGATTTTGCTGCTCGATCGATTCCCCGCTCGATTCTGCAGGCGATTCTCATCTTCCGCTCGTTTTTCTTATCTTTTTCCATTGTGTTCAATGAGGAATCAAGCGGTGAAACGATCGGGCGGGAGATCGGACGTGTCGGAATTTATCTATCAAGCCATCTGAAATGGCTCAGAATCGAGCTGTGTATTCCCAGCATAAGAGTTCTAATGTACAAAGAAAGATGCTGCTTACTTGGCAGTTGTAAAGAGCCATTCTTTCCCACAATGCAGTGAGGTTCACAGACAGCAAACTGTCAGGAACATGCAAGTTTTATATATTGGAAAAAGTGTGTTTTGATGCTACGTTGGCTGGTTCATTTAGACATCTCTCCAATAACCACCTCCCCCAACTGTAGTAATCCAGTATGTGTGTATAATGTGTTGAAAATCTGCAGTTTGTGGTGTCTGACTCTGCATACTGACACTGGGGAACATTTATCACATCTGTTGCTTAGCGCCAAGCTGGTGCAGCCTGAGACAGATTTACTATTGCAGGGGCAGCCTGATTTGTAGATCTCATTCTCACCACTCACTACATCAATTTAATAAGTTAGCCAGACTATTTCTGACTCCCAGGAAATAATTTTTTCAGCATTTTTGTTATTGCAGATGTTCATTAAACCGCTGCTATGGATTATGGCTGCAGGAATGGCAGGTTACTGATAAACCAGGACAAATGCTTAGCTACAATAGTGGCAGCTTGATTTATGCTGGATCAGCACCCACTCCTAAAAAGCTCAGTTATTTCCTCCTCTGGCAGGGAGCTTTGTCCTTTCTATCAGAAATATTTTATAGGCCGGTGAGTGATTACATTGCAGGTGTCCAGCCAAAAAGCCTGTTCACAATAGTACATTTAGAAGCTGTGGGTCAAAATGACCATGGGTTCCAAATGCAGTTTTTGAGTCCTGAAAGAATTCTATTTTAAAGCAGGAGGATTAGCCATACTATGCCAGGGTAAAAAAACACCTATAAGTAGATAAATACTTGATTTACTTACATAACACATGTATTGTACTGTCCACATTTTGATTTCAGTGAATTTTATATAGTAAATGAAGATAATTCTGTTCCAGGTGGGAACCAGGTCTTTTGCCCACAGTTTGCGGTTAAATACAGTGTTTCCCCTAAAGTAAGACATCCCCTGAGACTAAGCCCTAGCAGGAATT
Organism: Hyperolius riggenbachi; assembly: GCF_040937935.1. NCBI lineage: Eukaryota > Metazoa > Chordata > Amphibia > Anura > Hyperoliidae > Hyperolius > Hyperolius riggenbachi. Next base: position 139,163,223 of record NC_090648.1, read on the forward strand.
CCTAACATGCTTGAAATATCATCCCCCGAATGTAAGACCTAGGAGCAGCCCACATGACACCAGCAAGTCATGTTCAATACAAAGCCTGGATACAGGAGAGCAGCAGTATAATGTGAGTTCTACAGTCCTGCATGTGTGTCAGGAAATTTGTGTTTTTGTTGGAGCCAGCCTTCCTGATCTGTCCTGATAAGCATCAGCAGCACTTCACATCTTCCCAGGACACACAGCTTATCCTATCATAGGTCTGGGGAGCCTGACAAAGTTCTCTGCCTGCAAGAAATAGACTCTTACCCACACGATCATCAGAATCAATTTCTTGTAAGCGAGAGCCAATATCTGCAGACCACAAGCTCTGTGTATGCTGCTTGTGTTTCAGGGCCAGTGCTCCTAAAGTATGTGATGACTCCAAACCATAACAGCAGAAAAAGATTAGCATCTTTATCACTTAATACACTCAGACCAGTTGCTGTTGAAATTTGATTTTTATGGTGACAATCCTGCTTCAATGCATTATATTCAAAGCTGTGAGCAGAAGTTTGCACATTGGCATAAAATCGGAAACTGTAAGTTAATGTTAGCCCCGCCTACAGATATATTTCTTTCTGTTCAGTAAATGTCCTGTCATGAGGGCTTCCTGTTGCATAAGAGAATGGGAGGGGCTTGTTCTGAGCTGAACTGCAATGCACAGAGGTGCTGGACAGCTAGAAGGAAAACGGTAAGGCTGGGTCCACACTAGACCCGGTTGCAGGACGGACCCTGCAGTCCGGATCAGGGGAAGTACCCACCGTACTGCAAACTGATGAAAGTGCATCAGTTTTGCATCAGTTTTGTATCAGTTTCCGTTCAGGTTTTTCCCTGACAGAAAACGTCTCTATCATTAGGAAGGAGTGGGAGGATTTTTTGGGCCAATCATAAAGCTCAGGCTATCCGTTTTCACATCCGTTTTTTGCCTGTGGAGCTGGAGATGCGTTTTCTCATTGCTTTCACTACCCCTGCGTGTATCCGTGGTCCTGATCCGTTGCGTCAAAATGCAGCAGGTCCGGACCTTCCGTTCAGGTTTTGAAAACGGATCCCCGCAAACGCAGACGGATCCGTTTTTTACTTGGGTGAGGCTGGCTGCTATTTTAAACATTAGCATCCGGGACTCCGTTTTTCATCAGGTTTGAAAAACGCAGCCACGGATACGTTTCCGGACCTAGTGTGGACCAACGCTAAGGCAGGTTTCACACTTATGAGTGTGGAAACAGCCAATGGTTTTTGTATGCAAATTTTCAAACACTTTGTGCATAGGTTTGCATTTTTAGAGCAAATAATGAAAGTCAAAGAGAATTTGTATGCGGCGTGTGAATTTATGCTGCAAAATGTGCTTTTTTGTACATGCAAAATTTTTTAGTTAACAGTAGCGCAAATCTCCATTGTCTTTCATGGTATGTGTGCAGAGAACATAGTTGAACAAATTTGCAATTCGCACACGATTTTTGGCAAGTAAGCCCTGCCTAGATCACAGACTGGATGCTTATATCTCTGGGAGCTATTTAGCCTAGTTTGCCAGCAGCTTTTTATCTTCTACATGAGAATGAAGGCCTCTTAAAGGAATACTTAAGCCAAACAAAAAAAATATTTACTCACCCGGGGCACCCCCCAGCCCCCTGAAGGTGGATGGTGCCCTCGCAGCCCCGCTCCGATCGTCCTGTCCCCGCCGGTGGCTACTTCCGGGTTCGGCGACAGGCTCGAAACGCGGCTGATTCTCCACGTTCCCAGCCGCTATATCACACTCTACGCTGCTATAGCATATATATATATATATATATATATATATATATATATATATATATATATATATCTATATCTATATCTATATCTATATCTATATCTCTCAGGGATCGAATTCAGGTTTGAGACAGCACCCGTGTATAGAATACGGTGTGCCCAAGCAGTCGGCCCTCCACACCACCAGAGCCGTCACATGCAAAGAAGGGATCTTGCAGGCACCACCAATGTATTCACAGCTTCTTTTATTGATCACATCAGACTTATGTTGTATCTTCTGCATAAGTCTGATGTGATCAATAAAAGAAGCTGTGAATACATTGGTGGTGCCTGCAAGATCCCTTCTTTGTATGTGTGTGTGTGTATGTATATATATATGTATGTATGTATGTATGTATGTATGTATGTATGTATGTATGTATGTATGTATGTATCAGTGTTCTCCCCAGAATTTTTTTCCAGCCGGGTGGCATGAAAAAGTAGCCGGGTGGTGAAGAAAGGTCATGCTGGGTGGAAAGGCAGGGTCACATCGAATCGGCAAATTTATTTTGGGTCCCAACATAGTCACCTATGTTGAAAGCTGCGATTAGCAGCTACAGCTGGAAATTTGTACAGGTCGTAGCAATTTAAGACTAAAACTGAGTACCCACGAAAAGATAGATCACGGAATTCCATTATGAACAATCGTTCTATGATCTATCTTTGAACATTGGAAGCGGAGTTATGTGACCAACAGTACGTAAGCAATAGTTCAAATGAAACCATGTTTTGCTAAAGTCTAATGACTTTAGTAGAAATTATTGTTTCGTTTGAACGATCATTTCCATTGTGATCCATCAGAACGGTCCTTTAAAAAAAAAAGTGAGCACCACGGTTCGTAAGCCATCTGAAACTTGTATAACGAATCTCCATTAAATGATCATTACGTAATCTCATGCTGTTTAATTTTTATGTGGATATGGACCTTTTGGACTGAGATCATAACCAATGCCTGCTGTACCAGATGATTGTTATTAAGATGCAGGTGTGTGTGTGTGTGTGTGTGTGTGTGTGTGTGTGTGTGTGTGTGTGTGTGTGTGTGTGTGTGTGTGTGTGTGTGTGTGTGTGTGTGTGTGTGTGTGTGTGTGTGTGTGTGTGTGTGTGTGTGTGTGTGTGTGTGTGTGTGTGTGTGTGTGTGTGTGTGTGTGTGTGTGTGTGTGTGTGTGTGTGTGTGTGTGTGTGTGTGTGTGTGTGTGTGTGTATCAGCTTGGCAGACAGCTTGGCTGGGGAAAGCACAATGAGCTGTGTAACAGTGTAAATAGATTTTTACAGGTCAGCAGCAGCTGTATCCCCCAGCTCACTCCCCCCCCCCCCCCCCCCCCCCCCCTGCCCTGATTTCTCACCTCGCTGTTTGATTTCTGGACAGACACGTGGGAAGTAAGTTAAGTGTACAGCGTGAGGGGAGAGTCCTTCACCCATTGTCTGTCTAGCATTCTCCGATGTTTACTTTGAAAACAAGAGGCCAGCATGCCAGTGGATGACTGATAAGATCACTCTAAGGAGCCCCTCGGGAAAGCATCCTTGTTTTCTCCCCTCTCGCACCGCTTTTACAGCCAGGAAAACACACAGACCCAGCGCGGCTTGAAGCATCGATAGCAGCCAGTAGCACATTAGCTCTGACCCACGCGACAGGGCACGCCCCCCACTGGTGAAGCTGTAATGTGACTGGCCAACAGGGTAGTGAGAGGCAGAGTCTCCTGAGCTGCATGACACAACGTCATACAGTACTTCCCCTGTCCCTCCCTCCTTACCACCCACAGACAGTAATTGAGGCGTAGAGCGGGTATAGCGTCCATGAGCGACAGCGGGCTGCCTGCAGAAGCAGTTCTGCTGCGGATGGCGGCTGATTGGCAGCCGGGCGGTGAGGAATTTCAGGTGGGCGGAGCGCCCCGCTAATTGGCTCTAGGGAGAACACTGTGTATGTATGTATGTATGTATGTATATATATATATATATATATATATATATATATATATATATATATATATATATATATATATATATATATATATATATATATATATATACCTATAGCAGCAGAGAGGGTGATATAGCGGCTGGGAACGCGGAGAATCAGCCGCGTTCCCAGCCTGTCGGTGGCTGTCGCCAAACCCGGAAGTAGCCGCCGGCGGGGACAGGACGATCGGAGCGGGGCTGAGAGGGCACCATCCAGCTTCAGGGGGCTGAGGGATGCCCCGGGTGAGTAAATATCATTTTTTTTGTTTGTTTTTTTTTGTTTGGCTTAAGTATTCCTTTAAGGCCCGTACACACGCTTAAGCAAATTGCCTGATTGTCGTCTGTGTTTGTTGCAAACCGTGTAAACAGACCAAGTTCAATCGCTAACTTCCAGCTAGAGCAATTTCCTGCCTCTATCTGGTCAGCAGACGCCAGTCAGCCAATCAGGTGTACTGTTATACACCCTTTGCCTGCTGTACCAAATCTAGCAGGAATTGCATAAATTAGCATTCAGGTGGGAGTCTTCGGTTGGATGCAATCATGGATTGCATCGTTTACAGGGCCCCATGTAGGCACATCTCCCACATGGCCCCCTCCGTAACCACTCACCTGTCAACCGCAACCTGGAAGCTGCAAAAAAAACAAAACAATGTAAAATCACAAACACTCGTCCGCACGACAGCCGGGGGCCCCAGGTCTCTCTCACTAGCTTTTGCCCCCAAACCACCATGCGATACCCAGAGGGAAGTGCGGGCAAGCCCCAGGGAACTCGCCCCCACCGCCTCTAAACTGAATGCTAACTGTTTACACGGTTTTTCTGATCCATCCGGCCGATCAACTTGCACGACTGCAGATTAAAATTGGATGTGTGTACAGAGCCTAAGGCTGAGAAGATTCTTCTCCATGCTTGTCACACCCGCTCCGCTCAGTTGGCCCTCTACCCCCCTCTTTCCTTACAGCAACAACATGTTGCCAGCCTGCAGGCTAGTGACGCGTCTGTTGACTTCGGCCCTGCAGCGCCACTCATCTGCTGGGCGACATTCCTTGTACTTGTATACGGCCTTCTACAGATAGATTAAAATATATTTAACTGGCACAGAAGAAATAACTCAAGGGTTTATTGCTGTAGTTTTACAGCTGCATAAAATGTGTGTTTTCCTTTGGCAGTGCTGTGTGGTTTGTCTCACGCCCATATCTACATGCCTGTATGCCGTGTGAATGGTTATACAACCTCCCCAGGGACCAGCTCAAGCTTCTGCAACCTCCCCAGGGACCAGCTCAAGCTTCTGCAACCTCCCCAGGGACCAGCTCAAGCTTCTGCAACCTCCTCAGGGACCAGGTCAAGCTTCTGCAACCTCCCCAGGGACCAGCTCAAGCTTCTGCAACCTCCCCAGGGACCAGCTCAAGCTTCTGCAACCTCCTCAGGGACCAGGTCAAGCTTCTGCAACCTCCTCAGGGACCAGCTCAAGCTTCTGCAACCTCCTCAGGGACCAGCTCAAGCTTCTGCAACCTCCTCGGGGACCAGCTCAAGCTTCTGCAACCTCCTCGGGGACCAGCTCAAGCTTCTGCAACCTCCTCAGGGACCAGCTCAAGCTTCTGCAACCTCCTCAGGGACCAGCTCAAGCTTCTGCAACCTCCTCAGGGACCAGCTCAAGCTTCTGCAACCTCCTCAGGGACCAGCTCAAGCTTCTGCAACCTCCTCAGGGACCAGCTCAAGCTTCTGCAACCTCCTCAGGGACCAGCTCAAGCTTCTGCAACCTCCTCAGGGACCAGCTCAAGCTTCTGCAACCTTCTCAGGGACCAGCTCAAGTTTCTGCAACCTCCTCAGGGACCAGCTCAAGCTTCTGCAGCCTCCTCAGGGACCAGCTCAAGTTTCTACTCTAATGCTGCATACACACTCTGCTTATTTGTCATCTGAAATGTTTCCTATTTTACATGCAATCGCCACACAGATATGTGCAGCCATGCTCCTTGCCAAGCGGTGTGTGCTGTCCTATGAGGACGGAGGGTAGTACAAGCTTCACACATCCCACTATGGATCACAGCAGGGAAACCTGATGGGAGTCCGCTAAGGCAGTGCTGTCCAACTTCATGGGCAGAGGTTGTGTCCTAGCACCAGATTTTTCAGCTGGAGTTGGAAAAGCATCGATGTCCTGGCATTGGGGCAGAGCCAAGCGCAAACATGGTGGGCCTGCCAGAGGAGGGGGCCCGACACAAAAATAGCGAGTGTGGCTTAGGGGACACGTCCAGCCCCCGGGCCGCAAGTTGGATAGTCCTATGCTAAGGGATACCCAACATGGAGTATTACTAACCCTTGTACAGTAGTGATGATCAATGAGATTCTGAAACAGAGTAGAAAAGTAGTGCATATAAGTACACTGAGGGCCATCAGAATGTTAGGGAGAGGCCATATGCGGAAACTTCTGGCGGTGACTTCGTATTTTGCATGCACACATCGGCCACCATAGAATGCCAGCACCTTCTAGCAGTCTATGGGAATTGTATGCGTGTTGCAATTTTGTGTGGGGTCACCATTGAAAATCATTATGTACAATTTCACATTGTGCAAAATCACATGCACTTTACAAGTGTGGCCCCAAAACTTACACTTTATCCACATGCACTGTGAAAAGCTGAATGTGCGTATCCACCCTCATAACTGAAAACGTCACAAACTGACTAGCTATACGCACTATATTTTCATTTAATTTGGAAAATAACAGAGTAACCAAGCAGCTCGGGGTGACCCAAAACTGCTAGGAAAGCATAGGGGTCTAAAGAGACCTAAAAGCCCTCCTACTAAAATGCATCGCTCAGTGTAGTTTGCCTTCTTAAACAGATAATTCAGCTTTAAGTGAGCGACTGTGGTCTCCCACAATGCATCACTACTGAATATGCAAATTATCTTTGTGCCCCAGAAACAAGGCTAGCCTCCAGAACTGTTGGTATATAGCAAACCTATAGCTTCTAAAATGTACATGGCCACTTCAACCCCAACATGCAGACACAGATTTTTTTAATTTTTTTTTTAAAGCTTTCTTGTCTCCTGTTGCATGCCCCATGCACGGAAAAAGCGTGAGTGCCCTAAAGCACCCCCACAAAACGTGCATGAGTAGCCACGGGCCCCACAATACAGCAAGGGGCCCTTCCGGTGTTCCCAGAAGGGAACTTATCCCCCTTTGCCATCGGCGCAGGGGGTACTTGGCATCCTCCAACACCCGAGGGGTTGGAGGACCCTGGTGGAGTCCTCCGACACCCGAAGGATTGGAGGACTCCGACGTGCCCTGTGGTTACCCACAGGGCCTGGCCATGTGGCATCCCACATGGTCCGGGTGGCTCCCCCGAGAGGGAGCCGAGTGGGAACCGAAGTCCCCAGTGCCAGCAAGCTGGCCCCGGCCTTGCGGCCAGAGTGATAAAAATTCTGCACTCTCCCTAGCCAAAAGGCTGGGGAGCTGCGTTAGTCGGCTATGCATATGGGCAGTACAGACCAAAGCACCCTACTTCCGCCTGGGATCTGCCACATCCCAGGTTTTTTCAGGTGCACCTGGAGCGCCACTTCCAAGGGCAGTACGCCTAAGCAAAGCCCTCAGCCTTTCAGCTTCGACCATGGTATAGATCCATTCCATCAGCCTCTGGGGAGTTACGACAAGAAGGGGCACCCTGCCACAGTGCCATCCCTCCAGGTCCCCCCAAAAACCTCAAAAACAGATACTACACTTGATCTTAGCCAAAAGGCCGACAGACTGTTTCAGACGGTTGGGCCTCGTCAGTGCATGGCAGGGATTGATATGGCTCTATGGGTAGGGACTGGAACAGAGCAGAGTACCCAAGCAGCTCGGGGTGACCCAAAACTGCTTGTAAAATATAGGGGACTAAAAGAGACCAAAAAGCCCTCCTACTAAAAAATGAATGTGGTTTGCGAGAGTTTCGTAAAATGGAAGGTATTTACGATAATTCAGCATTAAGTGAGCGACTGTGGTCTCCTACAATGCAACACTGCTGAATATGCAAATTCTAGGCTTGCTATACACCAGTTATAACTACACTTAGAAAATAAGCATCCCATTCATCATCTCTGTTGTACACCTACTAGGCTGTCATGTCGCCCTGTGATCCAGCTGCTAGATGACTGCTTTTAATGCCTGTGCTCCAGTTTTAAAGGCTTGTGCTCAGATGCTTGTTAAAGTGATCAGCGGCTTCGGATAGAACTTTATAGGATACAATTTGAAGCCTTGGCAAGTTGCTGAATGTAATGTGAGGCAGTTGGAAGGGTACTGTGTGGTGTAATAAGCTTTTGTAAGACCATTGCGCTTCCCTTTGTTAACAGATGAATTAATCTGAGCTGAACAAGTGAGTTGTATTCATAAACAGAAGCAGGCAGAGCCTGAATGGTGAGCCAGCCATGGTCTAACTATGTCCATGTTTCTGCCTTGTTTTCAGGAGAAGCTGCTCACGAATGTGTCACAACAGATGGCAGAAATAAGTCGTTTAAAGGGTAAGAACAACACACAATCTCACGCATGCACACATACACGACTGTCAGATCTAAGAATGAGCTATTCTCCCAAGTGCTTAGGTATGATATACACCAAGCGCAGGGTGAAGTGGAAAGATGCCTCTCCCCGATGTAGCTAAACTCCTGCCCTATTCTAAACTATTCCCCTACTAACAATGTAACTATTCACTTGGACGTGTATTTCAGCCTGCGGCTATATTGCCTGTGCTTAAATTACTCTGTATCGTAATTTGGGCTCCATCTATTGCCGGCACCAAAATTATACTATGTGCACTGCTATAGCTGTAATTTGCATTATGTCCCAAGGCAGCGCTTAAATCGCAGGCGCCCAATTGACCCATCTCAGTTTGGCACGTAGTTACACTTGAACAGTGCTGTATGCATCCTTGAACATTTTGAGTGGACACAACTACATTTCATAAGCATTTCAACCATCAACTTTCAGCCCCCACTGTGTTCATGAACACTGCCCTTCAGTTGTTAATGGACAACTGTATTGAGAAGAATATGGAGGCTGCCATATTTTATTTCCTTTTTAACATTGCCAGTTGCCTGGCAGCCCTGCTGATCTATTTGGCTGTAGTAGTGTCGGAATTACACCAGAAACAAGCATGCAGCTAATCTTCAGATCTGACCGTAATGTTAATAACTGATATGCTGCATGCTTGTGCAAGGTCTATGGCTAAAAGTATTAGAGGCAGGGGATCAGCAGGACAGCCAGGCAACTGGTATTGCTTAAAGGGATACTGTAGGGGGGTCGGGGGAAAATGAGCTGAACTTACCCAGGGCTTCTAATGGTCCCCCGCAGACATCCTGTGCCCGCGCAGCCGCTCACCGATGCTCTGGCCCCGCCTCCGGTTCACTTCTGGAATTTCTGACTTTAAAGTCAGAAAACCACTGCGCCTGCGTTGCCGTGTCCTCGATCCGGCTAATGTCATCAAGAGCGCACAGCATAGGCCCAGTATGGTCTGTGTCTGCGCAGTACACTCCTGGTGACATCAGCGGGAGCGAGGACACGGCAACGCAGGCGCAGTGGTTTTCTGACTTTAAAGTCAGAAATTCCAGAAGTGAACCGGAGGCGGGGCCGGAGCATTGGGGAGTGGCTGCGCCAACACAGGATGTCTGCGGGGGACCATTACAAGCCCCGGGTAAGTTCAGCTCATTTTCCCCCGACCCCCCCTACAGTATCCCTTTAAAGAGACCCTGTAACAAAAAAAAAGTTCCCCTGGGGTTACTTGCCTCAGGAGGGGGAAGACTCTGGATCTTATCGAGGCTTCCCCTGTCCTCCTCCGTCCCACAGTGGTCTCGCTGGCCCCCTCCGAAGCCACAGCCGACGATTTGTCAGGCTGTGGCGCAGTAGCGCCTGCAATACTTACCTTCCCCGGCTCTGACGCAGTAGAGGCTCTCGGCTCTGGATCAGGCGGAAATAGCCGATCCCAGTCAGATCCGCTCTACTGCGCAGGCAACTGTGTGTCTCTGTGGGTTTTCTCCGGATACTCCAGTTTCCTCCCACACCCCAAAAAAACATACAGATTAATTGGCTTCCCCCTAAAAAATTGGCCCTAGAATACAGGGCTGTGGAGTCGGGCAATTTTGGGTGCCTGGAGTCGGAGTCGGGAAAAAATGCACCGACTCCGACTCCTAATGAATTTGTAACTGTAATTAAAATAGAAAATATGATAAAATGTTCTATTTCTCAGATAATAGTCATTAAAAATAATGTATATATACAGTTTATATACAGTAATAGCTGTGCTTAGTATACAAAAATGAAATAAACCAATCAAAATTAGTTACTTGTGCTGCTTCAATAAAGCAGTCCACGTATTTTTAAGGTCAGATATACATATCTGATTGTGACTGTATATATGATGTGTACACAGGAATCTCTTATATATACTAAATAACATCTATGCTGTAAGAATAAAGCCTGATGTGTAGCTATGTCACTAATAGAGATGGTCAACGAGATGGAAATAATTCTGCATTGATGCTGATTTATGCAAATGTATGCACTCCCTTTGCTGATGAAATAAAATAATTTGATATGTTATTAAAATTTGGTTTGGTGACTACAAATTAAAGGGTAACTGAGACGGATGAAAAGTAAAGTTTTATACATACCTGGGGCTTCCTCCAGCCCCCTTCAGGCTAATCAGTCCCTCACTGTCCTCCACCACCCGGATCTTCTGCTATGAGTCCCGGTAATTCAGTCAGTCAGCGCTGTCCGGCCGCATGCCGCTCCCACAGCCAGGAACATTCTGCACCTGCGCAATAGTGCTGCACAGGTGTAGTATGCTCCTGGCGGCGGAGTGTGTGCATGCGCACTACGCCTGACTGGCTCAAGTACCTGGACTCATAGCAGAAGATCCAGGTGGTGGAGGAGGACAACAAGGGACTGATTAGCCTGAAGGGGGGCTGGAGGTTACCCCAGGTATGTATAAAACTTTAACTTCATCTGTCTCAGGTTTACTTTGTTACACAGTAGTACTATACTCTACATATACACTCCCCACAGAGCTGCAGGGAATCCACTGAGAATGCTGTGCACATTGAACACAGAGGTGTTGTCTGTTTACAATCTCCTCATTCCCCTGCAGAGTACCTGCACATCATTCTTACATGTACCCACACTTACATTGCCTAGGGCCTGATAGATGTTCTTTGTTCCAGTTTGTACCTTTTACAAGTACTCTTACCAAGGACTAGTTTTAGTCTAAAGGGAATAAATATAGTAGTCTACATATCCTTCTCACTTCAGTTGTCTTGTAAAATTCCTAAGCGTTGGCAGTTATGAGACGAATTTCATGTTACATACTTTTAATCAACAAAATTGTAATATGCAAATTAGAGGAGTCGTGGAGTCGGAGTCGGTGGAATCCTAAACTGAGGAGTCGGAGTCGGTGGATTTTTGGACCGACTCCACAGCCCTGCTAGAATACAACACATACACTACACGATACATACACATAGGACATTGGACTATGGTAGGGACTAGATTGTGAGCTCCTCTGAGGGACAGTTAGTGACAAGACAATATATACTATGTACAGCGCTGCGGAAGATGTTGGCGCTATATAAATTATTATTAATTTATAAAGTGCCAACATATTCCGTGGCGCTGTACAATATAAATACTAATTAATAATAAAGTTATCCCTCTCATTACAGTTGTCCTTAAAATATGTGCATTTAGGCCTCGTTCCCATTGCGTTCTGCTTGCGTGTCTGTCTGCGTCTGGGCTTTTTTAGAGGCGGGTGGTTTTTTCTCCTCTCCCGGTGCTTAGGTGGGCAATGCGGTTTTGTTAAAGTGCTTTTTCCAAGCAGTTTTTTAATTCACTCCCTGGTGCAAGTCAGGAAGTGAACTCTTTGACCAAGAAAAGAATAAATACAGTGTATTTGTTCTTACAAACGCTCATGCAATCGCTGCGCAAAGCGATTTTGTGAGCGTTTTGCATTTTTCCTATACCTTCCATTGAAGCGGAATCGTCTCAAAAATGGCCCATGCAATGCTTATCTGAGCGGATCGGAAACAAACCACTCAGATGTGAACTTTGTCATAGACAATCATTGCACAAGCGCTTTCAGGGCGTTTTTGAAAATCGCCAGCGCTTAAAAAAAAATCTCAAACGCCCCTAGTGTGAATGAGCCCTTATAGTCGTTTCACTGTTTAACCACTTAACGACCGCCCACTGCACAGGGGCGGCTGGAAAGTGGATCCCGCAAGGACCGCCGCATGCACAGAGGCGGCGGTCCTTGTATGGGCATGGGCGGAGCGATCGCGTCATCCATGACACGATCCTCCGCCGGAGATCGATGGCCGGGGACTTAGACTCCAGTCCCCGGCCAATTAGCAGCGCCGGCAGGCGGCGGAAATCCGCAATCAAGCGAAATTAAGTGTATAAAGCACTTTGCTAAGTAAACAAAGTGCTTTATACACGCTTCCTTCTCGCCTCGTGGTCTTATTGTTCCAGAGACCACCAGCGAGGAGGAAGCAGTAGTAAGTATACACAACACATTTCTTTTTTTTTTTTGCCCACAGCCCCCCTGATCTCCCACCCCTGCCTTCAGGCCCACCCCCCAGAACACTGTTTGCACCCAATCACCCCCCTAATCACCCATCAATAACTCCCTGTCACTATCTGTAAACGCTATTCTTTTTTTTTATGCCCTAAACTGCCCCCTGCTCCCTCCTGATCACCCCCCCCTGTGTACTGTATGCCTCTTACCCCCCTGTAATAACCCACTGATCACCCATCAATCACCCCCTGTCACTGCCACCCATCAATCAGCCCCTAACCTGCCCCTTGCGGGCAATCTGATCACCCACCCACACCAATAGATCGCCCGCAGATCCGACGTCAGATCACCTCCCAAGTGCATTGTCTACGTCTGTTTTCTACCCTAAACACCCACTAATTACCCATCAATCACCCATCAATCACCACCTGTCACTGTTACCCATCAGATCAGACCCTAATCTGCCCCTTGCGGGCACCCAATCACCCGCCTACACGCTCAGATTGCCCTCAGACCCCCCCTTATCAATTCGCCAGTGCATTATTTACATCTGTTCTTCCCTGTAATGACCCACTGATCACCTATCAATCACCCCCTGTCACTGCCACCCATCAATCACCCCCTGTCACTGCTACCCATCAGATTAGACTCCTATCTGCCCCTAGGGCACTCAATCACCCGCCCACACCTTCAGAACGCCCTCAGACCCCAGCCCTGATCACCTCGCCAGTGCATTGCTTGCATCTATTCCCCCCTCTAATCACACCTTGAAACACCCATCAATCACCTCCTGTCACCCCCCCTAGCACTCCTATCCATCAGATCAGGCCCAATACAACCTGTCATCTAAAAGGCCACCCTGCTTATGACCGGTTCCACAAAATTCGCCCCCTCATAGACCACCTGTCATCAAAATTTGCAGATGCTTATACCCCTGAACAGTCGTTTTGAGACATTTGGTTTCCAGACTACTCACGGTTTTGGGCCCGTAAAATGCCAGGGCGGTATAGGAACCCCACAAGTGACCCCATTTTAGAAAAAAGACACCCCAAGGTATTCTGTAGGTGTATGACGAGTTCATAGAAGATTTTATTTTTTGACAAAAGTTAGCGGAAATTGATTTTTATTATTTTTTTTTTCACAGTGTCATTTTTCACTAACTTGTGACAAAAAATAAAAAGTGTCACACATGTAGTATCGCTGTACTCAGAAGAAGTAGTATAATGTGTTTTGGGGTGTATTTTTACACATACCCATGCTGGGTGGGAGAAATATCTCTGTAAATGACAATTGTTTGATTTTAATTACACACAATTGTCTATTTACAGAGATATTTCTCCCACCCAGCATGGGTATGTGTAAAAATACACCCCAAAACACATTATACTACTTCTCCTGAGTACGGCGGTACCACGTGTGGCACTTTTTTACACCCTAAGTGCGTTAAGGGGCCCAAAGTCCAATGAGTACCTTTAGGATTTCACAGGTCATTTTGCGACATTTGGTTTCAAGACTACTCCTCACAGTTTAGGGCCCCTAAAATGCCAGGGCAGTATAGGAACCCCACAAATGACCCCATTTTAGAAAGAAGACACCCCAAGGTATTCCGTTAGGAGTATGGTGAGTTCATAGAAGATTTTATTTTTTGTCACAACTTAGCGGAAAATGACACTTTGTGAAAAAAAAAACAATTAAAATCAATTTCCGCTAACTTGTGACAAAAAATAAAATCTTCTATGAACTCACCACACTCCTAACGGAATACCTTGGGGTGTCTTCTTTCTAAAATGGGGTCATTAGTGGGGTTCCTATACTACCCTGGCATTTTAGGGGCCCTAAACCGTGAGGAGTAGTCTTGAAACCAAATGTCGCAAAATGACCTGTGAAATCCTAAAGGTACTCATTGGACTTTGGGCCCCTTAGCGCAGTTAGGGTGCAAAAAAGTGCCACACATGTGGTATCGCCGTACTCAGGAGAAGTAGTATAATGTGTTTTGGGGTGTATTTTTACACATACCCATGCTGAGTGGGAGAAATATCTCTGTAAATGGACAATTGTGTGTAAATAAAATCAAACAATTGTCATTTACAGAGATATTTCTCCCACCCAGCATGGGTATGTGTAAAAATGCACCCCAAAACACATTATACTACTGAGTACGGCAATACCACATGTGTGGCACTTTTTTGCAGCCTAACTGCGCTAAGGGGCCCAAAGTCCAATGAGTACCTTTAGGCTTTACAGGGGTGCTTACAATTAGGCACCCCCCAAAATGCCAGGACAGTAAACACACCCCACAAATTACCCCATTTTGGAAAGTAGACACTTCAAGGTATTCAGAGAGGAGCATAGTGAGTCCGTGGCAGATTTCATTTTTTTTTTTTTGTCACAAGTTAGCAGAAATGGAAACTTTTTTTTTTTTTTTTTTTTTTTTCTTGTCACAAACTGTCATTTTCCGCTAACTTGTGACAAAAAATATCTTCTATGAACTTACTATGCCTCTTAGTGAATACTTTGGGATGTCTTCTTTCCAAAATGGGGTCATTTGGGGGGTATTTATACTATCCTGGAATTCTAGCCCCTCATGAAACATGACAGGGGGTCAGAATAGTCAGAGGTGCTTGAAAATGGGAAAATTCACTTTTTGCACCATAGTTTGTAAACGCTATAACTTTTACCCAAACCAATAAATATAGGCTGAATGGGTTGTTTTTTTATTAAAAACATGTTTGTCCACATTTTTCGTGCTGCATGTATACAGAAATTTTACTTTATTTGAAAAATGTCAGCACAGAAAGTTAAAAAAATCATTTTTTTTTTTTTACAAAATTCGTGTCTTTTTTGATGAATATAATAAAAAGTAAAAGTCACAGACGCAATCAAATAGCACCAAAAGAAAGCTTTTATTAGTGACAAGAAAAGGAGCCTAAATTCATTTAGGTGGTAGGTTGTATGAGCGAGCAATAAACCGTGAAAACTGCAGTGGTCTGAATGGGGAAAAAAAGGGTCTGGTCCTTAAAGAGAACCCGAGGTGGGTTTGAAGAATATTATCTGCATACAGAGGCTGGATCTGCCTATACAGCCCAGCCTCTGTTGCTATCCCAAACCCCCCTAAGGTCCCCCTGCACTCTGCAATCCCTCATAAATCACAGCCAAGCTGCTGACAAACTGCTTGTCAGAGCTGGCTCTGTTTATCTCTATAGTGTCAGTCTTCTGCTCTCCCCGCCTCCTGCAGAACTCCAGTCCCCGCCTGCATCCCTTCCCTCCCTGCTGATTGGAGGGAAGGGACGGGGGCAGGGACCGGAGCTATGCAGGAGGTGGGGGAGCAGCTGAGACTGACACTACAGATGTAAACACAGCCTCACAGCGTGGCTGTGATTTATGAGGGATTGCAGAGTGCAGGGGGACCTTAGTGGGGTTTGGGATAGCAACAGAGGCTGGGCTGTATAGGCAGATCCAGCCTCTGTATGCAGATAACATTCTTTAAACACACCTCGGGTTCTCTTTAAAGGGGGTAAAGCCTACGGTCCTCAAGTGGTTCAAGTTCATGAAGAGCTACATAAAATGCTAAATGGCTTAATAGCCAAGATCTGTACTTGGGGTTGTCACACTAATATAAGTCATGAAAGCTATACTTTATATATAGCTATGGTTCAAATGAAACCGAGCAGCTTGATGATTAGTGCTGAAGCTGATGGGGAGGAGGGGGGGGGGACCAGCACCAGGATGTTATCAGTCTTTTGCTAATCTTTCTACTCCTTAGAAAATAATTGGAATGCTTTACCCATTATTATACTTATTTGCTAAACTTTCATGGGACTAATGTCAGTTGACGAGCTACCTATCAACAAATGTTCTATATAGCCCAAGGCTTGTAGCCCCAGCTTTGTTGGTTTTCAGCACTGAAGCATTGCCTGTGTGTGTTTTTGCAGAACAGCTAAATGAGTTACACCAAGAGTTCCTGCGGCAGGAGGATCAGCTGCATGAGTACAAGAACAATAACACCTTGCTGCAGAAAGCAATGAAGGAAGAGAGGTGGGGGCTTAATCTTTATGGACAGCTGCATTAGACACGGTTACTTTATGCTGTATAGAAGCCACTAATCTTCTGATGGTCTTATTAGTCAACAGTGTGCAAAACAGCTGGCAGATCAGAAGCTTGAATATGAAGAAAGCATTAAACTCCAGCTGGTGAACAAGGATAAGGTGAGGCCCATTTTGAGATTTCTCAACATGTAAATGTTCTGCAATGCTGGCATCTTTTAGTTAGTAGCTAATAGAATGCTACCTGCATCTTGTAAAATTACATCTCAGGGTTTGGAAATAGAACCCTTTTTTTTTTGTAAAAATAATTTATAGTTGATGCAGTCCAGTCTGTAGTTTAACCTGTGGCAGGGCTCTGATAGACCAGGTACTTTCTGATGGGTCTCACCTCTGAAGTATGGTGTCATAGGGACCCTTATTTGTGTTAGGTGGGGGGGCAGGTGGTCCCTCCTTTGTGTTAGGTGGGGGAGACTCTCCCATCTTCCCCCTGCTTCATAACCTATCACAAAAGTGCATCCTTATGGTGATATTTCAAATTCAGCACCTGCACCACAGCTCACCATAAGACAATGGGTGAAGCTGTTTGTTGTGCCAGTGGTTGATTGATCACAGATGATCATTGCATAGATTGGAAAGCCATCCATATAAATGGGTACCACAACTCTGCCAAAGATTGAACATGGCCGCCTGACCATAATTTAGATCAATTTGTGGCCAAATGCATCGTTATTGATCGGACAGGACTTTTTTTTGTGTGTGTGTGGTTGAAAGGGGATGGGGGCGTGTTAATACGTATGCCGAGCAACATTTATTCCCTAGAGCTGGTGACGGGCCCCCAAGGTGTCCCCTCAGCTAATGCTGCTCCCCGGGGCCCATGCAGAGTATTGGCACAGAGGAGTATACTCACCTGCCCAGCCGGCACCCTATCTTCTGCGTGCTTCCGTCATCTCGTGGTACTCTTACCTTGTGACCCGGCGGCATGTAGACACATGCCCAACACCGATGAGTCACGGAGTACTTGTGTAAGTGTACTCTGCTTCGCTAATGCTCTGCAGGGACTCGGGGGAATGGTGTAGCCAGAGGGCCCCATCACTAGCTCTGTGGGACGTGAGATACTATTGACTTTTAATAGATTTCATGTTAATCCGTTAAATTGATATGCAATGGCTCACTGATTAAATGCCGATCAGAGAGGGATCTATCAGTTGGTTAAATTGGGTGGCCATCTGCCAGTCCTTCTGTGCCCTGTCCTTTTTGTTTTTAACAGCATATTGATGCAGCATCCCTACCAGTAAAGCCAGGTATTTACTTCAGCTGAGACTCAGATGTATTAAGATAATAAATGTATACATACCTGTGACTTACTCCAGGCCGATCCGCATGAATCGCCTCCACGCCACTGTCCACAGCCTTCTGGACCGCCGGTACCGGGTCTCATAACTTCGACCTGTCACAGCCAGTTTTACGCATGCGCAGTGACTCCCTCCATCTCTCCGGTGCCTGCCTTACACATGTGCCTGCGCAGTACAGAGGGAGCGTATTGCGCTTGCGACGACTGGCCCTGACTGGCTGAAGTTACGAGACCCGGTACTGGCGATCTAGAAGGCTGAGGACGGCGGCGTGGAAACGATCCATGCAGATGGGCCTGGAGGAAGCCCCAGGTATGTATAAATCTATTATCTCAATTCATCTCTGAGTCTATTTAATTAAAGTCACAAAGTTTTAAACCAAATTCCTAATTACAGGTTAATTTCATTCAAGAAAGTGGCATTTGGGCAGTAATGAATAAACTTGGTTAGGCAGCTGTTCTATGTAAAACTGTGCCTAATATGTAAAACTTTTAAACTGGTCTATTTAGGAGGAACTATCTATAAACCAAATGGCAGATGCTCAGCCTGAGAACAAGGTACTCCTAGCGGCCACTGCAACAAAAGACATACATGAAGAAGACCCCAGTAACCGTGTACACTATGACAGAGGTAAGGAACAGGTCATTGCCTGTGTCGGTATTCTCCTAGCCTATTCCATTCCGGTGTGCTTGAACAGTGCTGGAGGATGTCCAGAGAAGGGCTGGACGCCTTTCCTGTGCTAGACGTTGTTTCGTCAGTTGTTCTAGTGATGAAAGTGCTTCAAAAACAGAAGAGTGGCCATTAGAAGTCTGCTTATTTTTCAATGATAATTTTCAGACCTATTTCTGTAACGTGCTTCATCTACTGACAGTATTCTATAGGTGGCCACTACAATTTGCTGATCAAACGTTTACGAACTATTCTTCGTATGAAAGAACGGAAATGATCGTTTGGGACCACTAAATAATAATTTCCGATCTTTCATATGAAGAATCGTTCATAAATTTTTTTTAGCAAATTGTATCATTAGTAGCCACCTTATTACTGATCATTACTACTCCAGTATGGAAGCGCATGGGAGATGATATAGCAGTACTAAAAAGGTTGAATCGGGTCAATTCCACGCCCTGCGCCCAACTCACCCGGTGGCTGTATAACAGGTAAGCCTAAAAGGAGACCTGCTGTGATTTAAACTGTCTATTTCAAGCTTCTGAAGCTTTTTTGTTAAAAATAAAAAAATACCACTGTGTATAATTTGACAACTGAAGTGAATACCTTACTTGTTATTATTGCTTAGGGTCTGTCTCAACTCACAAGTTTTTGTGTGTATTTTCTGCACTGGGAAACTGCAGCCAATGTTACTCAATGGGCTAGTTTACACTAGAATGCATCTTTCACATGCAGAAAAACATTTAAAAGCAATGCAAAACTGCCAGACAACTCATGCAGAAAAACTGACGCACAGAAAGTGTTCAAAGGAAATAGTTGCCGGGAGACTTGGGCACAGGATACAGCCGATATACGGCTCACCCTGCTCCTGCACAAGTCCCGGTCACGTTAATTACTATTCCCTCTCCAGGTCCACGTGGATGATGGGGGAATGATGTAATTAGGCTTCCAGCTATTGCTGGTGGCCGAATTACAGTGTATTAAAAGTAACTGCAGCTCCATCTTCTGACGGCGCTGAAGTTACTCACTGTGCACCGCTATAGCCGTAATTCCTATGCACCCAAATATCCTGCGCTGGATTCTTCGTGTTTGGACAGAAAAATTGACAAGTGGAGACAGGCCCTTAACCCTGCTTAGTGATCAACTGGTGGGATTGATGTAAAATCCTGCAGAGCCCAGGAGCGCTATTGTGCAGTATTTGTGTGTGCGGCAGTATGTATGCTGAATACTACCTGTATGCAAGAAGAGTAGTGGGGGGGGGGGGGCTTCCATTGAATGCATTAAAATCATGGTAAAGTTGTGCCAGTATAACCCCAATTGTGGAAAATAATTGTGAACTTACCGCAATTTTAATGCAAGTCAATGGGTGCGTTTTTAAAAACCAAAAATGACCTGAAACATGCTCTCCGGTGTGTGTCCGGCCTGAGACTGCTCAATCAATGTTAAATCTTTAGAAACAACATTTTTAATTTCCTGGGTGGAAACTCTCATGCCATTGAATATACTCCATGTGTATGGTCAGCCTTAAAGAGAACCAGAGCTAACCTAAAAAAAAGATTCTATACATACCTGGGGCTTCCTCCAGCCCCATGCGCACCGATCGCTCCCACGACGCCATCCACCGCTGCCCGCATCTAGGAGAACGGAGACCCCGCTCTGCCGCCAGTCGGAGCCAGTCTAGCGTAGCAGAGGTGCACTCTTTGCGTATCTCTGCAGCAGTCTATGGAGAGGTACGTAGAGGGCGCACTTCTCCTGCGTAGCGCGGCTCCGATGACGTCACTGACGGGAGCCGGTTCTCCTAGATGCGGGCAGCGGTGGATGGCGGCGTGGGATCGATCAGCGCATATGGGGCTGGAGGAAGCCCCAGGGATGTATAGAATCTTTTCTTTAGGTTAGCTCTGGTTCCCTTTAAGGTGCCCATACATGTAAATCAAATTAGTTTTATTGTACCGTGTATGAGGTACCATTGAAATGATATTTTTTTCTTTTACTCGTTTTTCTACACCAAGGAAATTACTACATTGCTCTACACATGGCTTCCTTTTTTCTTCAAAGCTGCTGTTTTCTCCTTAGATGCTCCAAAGGCTGGTGCTGGTGATGCAGGAATGCCGGAGATAGAAGACAGCGAGCCAGATAAGCCAAACGTTTCCCCTACTGGTGAGCCTAGCGAAGATGTTCATTGTGATGTTTGCTTTGTGATGCCATTAATCATCGCATGTCCTTTGTTTAGCTGATAAGAAGAAGGTGAACGTTGGTGCTGCTACACATGAAATGACTGAGATTGAGAAGCAGCCTTCCTTGCAGCCAGATGCCATAACCAATGCACAAGGTACATCTCATCTTCGGATCGGATTCCTTGAGAATTCAGTCAAGTATTCGCTTTTTTTTTTTTTTTTTCCCCCTCTTGCTGAGCAATTTTAGCACATCCATTTAGAAAACTTAACAACCTATTTGTAATCTCTTGGCCCCTATGCTAAATAGAAGTGGTAAGATTAAACAATCAACATTGCATGGCAACCTTAAAGGTGCCCATTAATAATGCAATCTTGATTGTACAATCTTACCACTTCTACGTAATATAAGAATACCTAAAGTTTCCATTCAACGTATATTCACTCAGTTTACCCTTCCGCTACATAGATTTGATGATCTTATACAATCAAGATTGTATTATTGTTGGGCACCTTGACGGTACCATATTTTCCTCAATGTGATCATTCAATCAGATTTGTGAGATTAGAAGTAATCGGAAGGTAATTATTAATTGATCCCATAAATGAGCCGATTAGGGCACTTCTTCAGAGATGATTGATCCAGCATTCCGATCGACAAAATTCTGTATGCCAATTGACCATAGAATCGTTTCACATCAATTTTCTCCACATCCTATGTGGTTTTCTGTACAATCTCACTAATATTATAAATGCGAAAGTTTGGATGTTTGTTACTCAATCACACAACAATGGCTGAACGGATTTTAATGAAATTTGGCGCACACATAGTACATTACCTGGAATAACATAATAGGATACTTTTTATCCCCATAACCAAAAAAATGGGCGGAGACAAATACAAATTTCGCTGGGAAAATGTAAACTTCAGCCATTCTTACACTGATAATGGCAGGGTTCTCAAACCTTGCACAGTTGGTGACTGGGATTAATATTCAGAAAAGTGGGTGGAGCCTACTTAAAAGCCAATAAACAAATTCACCTATTGATTTTCAAAGGGAATATTTAATTGTTGCCATTTTTGCACTGTTAATGGCCCAAGCCTCAAACCTGGTTCAGTTGGTCATTGGGTTCAAATTCAGAAAAGGGGGTGGAGCCACAAACAGCCAATCAGATTTGTTTCATTTCAATGCAAATTATTGATGCTAAAGACTGCAAAGCTCACAAACTAGGTCATTGAGTAATTGTGTGTTAGGGTTAGAAAAAGTGGGCGGAGCCAACACCAGCCAAATGCATACCTGGGCAATGCCGGTCCATCAGCTAGTTCAATCCTATAAATCTGATCGAATGATCCATTCTGAGAAAAATATTGTATTGTTGACAGATAATGTTATTTGTGTGTGTGTTCGGTAGGGATGCTCATTCGGATTCCACAGGATTGAAATTTCCGCATTTCCGATCGAAAATTGGATTTCCATGGAGATCCGATTTACCGCAACTCTGTAATTTTTGGATCAATCAGAGAATGCAGAACTTTCAGTAAAAATCAGTCATTTTAGAACAATCACAAGACTCTGGTACTACCAAGTATTCCTAAAATGTCCACGGTATTCCGATTACCGCATTACCATAAAATTCTGCCAGTGTTCTCCCCAGAAATTTTTTCCAGCCGGGTGGCATGAGAGAATGTAGGGCCACTTCTCTGCACTGCTATGCTTGCAGCAGAGGAGGAGGTGAGTCGATGACAGCCGGGTACTCGCCAAAACTAGCTGGATGGAGCACCCGGATGAAAGAGCTTGGGGAGAACATTGCCTTCATAAAAATAAAAAAATTAAAAACAAAACTCCTCGAAAATTGGAAATCTGCAGAATCTGTAATCGGCATTGGTGGAAATCAGAATTTCCGCAGCATCAGAAATCTGCATTTCTGACAATCCCCAGTGTTCAGACGCCCATGAAACTGCAAATGTACAGATAACCATGCACATTGCTGATCAGTCCCATAGACCAGTAATCTGCAAACTTGGCTCTCCAGCTGTGAACCTCCCTGGCGGTAT
The DNA here is from genome assembly GCF_040937935.1 of Hyperolius riggenbachi. Classification (NCBI taxonomy): domain Eukaryota; kingdom Metazoa; phylum Chordata; class Amphibia; order Anura; family Hyperoliidae; genus Hyperolius; species Hyperolius riggenbachi. Next base: position 139,185,811 of record NC_090648.1, read on the forward strand.
GGACGGGCTGAGTTCGTCCAGCAAAAACTTGCAAAAAACGGTAATGACGAGCTGGGCTCGTCCATGCCGACAGGGAGATTTCCTGTTTCTCTGCCCCGCCGGCTGCATTTTTTTTCTCATCAGAGGGATTCCCCAGGATGGCTGGATGCCTGACTGCACGCTGTGGGTAGCAATCTGTGCTACCCACAGTGTGCAGAACAAGCATCCAGCCACCCTAGGGAATCCCTGGGCAGCCAGCGGGGCAGAGAATGTGCGGGGGTTCCCCCTTGTATGCGGAGAATGTGCGAGCGGGGGATCCCCCTCTGTGCGGGTGGGGGGATTCCACCTTCAATGGTGGCTGTGCAAGCGGGGGATCCCCCTCTGTGCGGGCGGGGGGATTCCCCTTCAATGGTGGCTATGCGTGCGGGGATCCCCCTCTGTGCGGGCGGGGGGATCCCCCTTCTATGGCGCCTGTGTGGATGCCCCCCCGTCTCAGCCCGTTGAGTAAATAGATGTACTCACCCGAGGGCTTTCTCCAGCGACGGCTGTGGCGCACCCCCTCCTCCATCTCTGATGTCTCGTTCTCTGTACAGCTCAGTTACGAGACTTGGTGACGTCACCAAGTCTCGTAATGTAACCGTACGGAGAAATTGAACGCCAGGGTGGTTAATGAACTAAAAGTCCCACAATGCCTTGCAGGGGTCTGACTGCCACAGTCTTGATTCATAATGGCAAATGTATTGTGGGACTTGTAGATCCTTAACAGCTGCAGAGCCAAGTTTGCAGATCACTGCCATAGACCTATTAGCTTATGTGCTGAAATGCTACATGAGAACTGTAAAATGTGCTGCACTGCAACGCTTCCTTGTGACCAGTGCTTTTAGGAAGTTATTTATATTAGACCCACCCTGAGGTTTTAGTGTTATGATGGGTGTGTTAAACTGCAGACTAAAACAGTGGTGTGACTCGGCCTGTTTTTAGTGGTTGCTATGGTAACAGTCGTATCAGCAGAAACTAGCTTTGTAGTCTGTTAGTCCTACCGCAGAACTGACACTGCTGAGCGCTTTTTGATCCATTTTGTTTTTAAACACCATTCTCCCATTCAACTTGTATTAAAGTTTTTTTGCTGCCATTTTAATGCCAATCAATGGGAGCGTGTTTTTAAAGTGAACCAGAGACGAAGCACATTTGTGTATAGAAATAGAAATAGTATACCATAGAAATCAGTGGGAACATTAGAGAAAACATTTACCATGCTCTCTGTTCCATCCTCACTGCTAAAAGTGTCTGTTATCTAGCTGAGATAAGAATCCCGGACTGAGCATTGATTCTGGCTTTGCTATAATGACTCAGCTATAATGATTCCTGAGCAAAGCCAGCAGGGGGCAGGCTTGGACTTGAAGACAGCAAAGAACACAGTCTCAGCTATAATTATTCTGTAGCAAAGCCAGACCGACTGCTTAGTCGGGATTCTTATCTTAGAGGTGATAACAGGCAAATTAAACAGAGAACAATGTAACAAAGAGCAGATTAGGTGTTTACTGTCATGTTCCCACTGATTTATAAGGTAAAATACATGAGGTTGCTTCATCTCTGGTTCTCTTTAAGGAATGAAAACTGATTGAAAAGCGCTCTGCAGTGTGTCTCTGCCCTCAATTGGCAGTGTTAAAGAGGAGCTGTCAGCCATAGTATCTCAGAAAAAAAATAATCTATAAGTAGATAAATACTTGCTCTACTTACATAACATACTGTATGTATTGCACTGTCCACATTTTGAGTTTAGTGATTCTTCTATAGTAAAAAAAAAAAAAAAAAAAAAGAAAATCCTTCTTAGGATTCTCCATTTTAACTGTGTCTATCTTAAAGCCAATCCTGATGTAATTTCCCACCTTACTCTCCTCTGCCTGATTGTATATGCATTGCCCGCTCTCCTCCCACTCTTCAGGCACTCCCACCCAGCTCTGCAATAGAAGGTGCATTGTCTCAGCATGAGAAATATTGGCCAATCAGAGAGGAACTGTGTGTGGGAGGGGAAAACGAGAGGGAAAGAGGCATCAGCCAATCAGGCCACATTAGTTAAGTCTGAGAGGAAAGTAAAGAAGCAAAAAATAGAGAACACAGCAATCTCTGCTACTTCCTTTGTGTGGCAATGTACCAAATAAGTCAGGTGAACTGTAGAATCATTTATCAACAGGAAAAAAAAAGCTGTTTAGCATTTTTTATTACTTGTTTACCAGATATAAATTGATTTTATGCCAGACAGTTACACCGTAACAGCGATTTATCATGTGTCCTTCCTGGTTTTCCCTAGTTAAGTACCTTCCTCCCGGAGCCAAAAAGGAGCCGGCTTCACCTTCAGAAGACAATGCTGTGCATCTGGGTCAGCTCCCTGGGAAGCCAGTCCTTAAAGAGGCCAAGTCTATGATTTTTCCCAACATGAAGCAAAGTAAGGCTAACTCACCTCATTAATCTCATTATGGATAATGACACTCATTTGTAAAGTTATTACAAGGTTTCTAAAAGCGGTGCTGAAGTCTTACCATTGATTCTTGTATTGTAAATGTTCACAAGTATTCCTAAATCTCAAACCTCATTCACAAGCATTGTTAATGGACCACTATCGCCATAAAGTGTAACATTTAAAATGTGTGTGTACACATACAGTACATAGCAGATGTACAATGTACTGTAAATTACTTTTTTTTTTTTTAACTATGTATCTGTTGTTGTTTTGTTTTGTTTTTTTTAGGATTAATCTGACCGCGCTAACAGGTTTGGGACTAGACCATTTCCTCATGGGGGGTTCTCAGGAAATCTTTTATTTATTTATTTATTTATTTTTCAAAAGCATTCCCTGGTTTGCAGTGGTGGAGTTCAGCTATGGAATAGTGTACAGGCAGATAAGTTGGCCACCATCTCTATACAGGTCCTTTCCAGAGAGTGGTTTTAAGAAGAATAAAGGGAACTTAAGAATCCCCCCATTAGGATATGTACTACCGGTGGTCCGAAATCAATCAAAACTGTCAGATTAATAATTACTGTGAGAGCGATATAGGAAAAAAGCAATTTACAGTATAGACAATTTTACACTGCGACAAACCCTAATATGGATGCAAATATGTTTTTTACATGGAAGGAGAGACCTATGGAGGCTGAAATACAGTATTTGTACATTATCTGGCTATCCTGCTGATCCTCTGCCTCTAATACTTAAAGCCATAGACCCTGAACAAGCATGCAGCTCAGATGTTTGACAACATTAGCTACATGCTTGTTTCAGGTGTGTGATTCAGCTACTACTACAGCCAAAGGGATCAGCAGGGCTGCCAGGCAACTGGTATTGTTTAAAAGGAAATAAATATGGCAGCCTCCATATAACTCTCGCCTTGAGTTCCTTTTAAGAGAAAGTAGAATATCACTTGTGGGCTTCCCTGAGTCTGACAAGTAATCATTTCATTATTTGCATATCATATCATGCCATGTAAATTATATTGCTGTATATACACTCATGGAATAAGTGGAACAATCTATTAAATTATGTGCAATTTAACATTTGCTCTCCAGCTCTGCTTATTTAGTGCCTCTTCTGCCTCACGATTCTGTGTAGCTCTTGAGATAATTAGATTTGTGTAGTAAATTGATGTTAGGCTGTGACCGTGTTCAGGAACTGGAATTAAAATCTAGTTCATGCTTTGTTTATGGTGCTATTCCCAATCTCTGTAACGCACCTGTTCCGATATGTATACAGAATTCAGCCTCACTTCTGCAGAGCCAAGTGGAAGTGACAAGTAGACAAAGAATTTTTAGAATAGCTCCACATCACCACCTTGTGGTTGGATTTTCTTACTACGGCAAGCAGCTAAAATAATCCATGTACAGAGGAGACTGCTTTTACTTACTTGGAATCACATACAGACCAGCTGTTCACTTTGCTGGTTGCTTGCATGTTCCAGGTCAGTGATGCAATGCATGTTTCAGGTCAGGGATTTAAAAATATTTCCTGGCTCAGTGATCAAAGCATTAAAGTCAAAGACAGGCAGACAGCTAGCATTTAAAGAAACAGGTCAGCAATGCTACTTCCCTCAGACCATGTTTACTGGTAGCTGATACTACATCTGAAAGTATCATGGTCCCCTAGGGCCTAGCCAATTTCTGTAATCTTAACCAGTGGTAAGATTGCATAACATGCGACCTTACTACCTCAGCAGGGATGCCTGTTCCCACTAACTGGGTTCTTGTGGGTCACAACATGAACCTAAAGTCAAATAAAAATCTTCTAGGACCAGCCTTTCTCTCACATATAATTACTTCCTGGTTTCTGTATTGGTGTTTAGATTAACCCACAAGGGCCCGGATATGGATGGGGGAGAAAACATAGGTGGGAGGAGTGTGGCTGAACTGTTCTACTAGGAAGTCCAGAATAATTTGGGGATTTTCTAGGGAGCCCCGTTAGTGACAGGTGGTATGGCTGTGCATAAAAAGGGTTGTTGCTATTGGCTAGATGTGCTGTGGTCCAATACAAGATTGCTTTTTATAGTTTGTTCTGTAAAAGAGATGAGGAATTCTTTAGGAAACTAGTTTTTTTATACATGAAAGTATTTACCCAACAAATTCAAATTGTCTAGTTGTGCTTACTTTTACTACTTGTCTCACTGATCTGTAGACACACCGGAGAATGTTTTTCGGACGTTTCATTTTTTTTAATTCTTCTATTGACTTGCGTTAAAATAGATATTGCAGCTGTTTTCCTGCGATTTTTACCATAATTTTAATGCAAGTCAGTGAAAGTTTTTTTTAATATACACGCGAAAAATGATCTTCAGTGTGATAGGGCCTGATATTCTTCCTTGTTTCTTGTGCTATAATTTTCACATTGTGACATTTAATGGGCAATGGGTAAAGCGAATGGCATTTTTCCTTTGCTGTGGTATGTAGAGGACAAACATTAGGTGTTTCACAGCTGTGGAGGAAGTAGCCATATAGTAACTTCATAGGCTTATTTATAAAGCAGCAGTGGCAATAAATGCTGCTTTATAATTTCAGCATTGATGCATGTATTAAAAGTGATTTTTAAAAGTGTGTTAAAACAGATTTTTTTTTTCCAGTGAAAAGTCCATTTAAATGCATTCTGTCTTATCTTTGCTAAACCTGAAAAGATCTGGTGAAACAATGCGATATAATGCAGTGGTAGCTGGCAGTTGCTTTTAGTGGTGATTTCTCCTATTGGGAATGTCGCCTTTAAGCCGAAGCTCAGATTCAGAAACGCGTACTGTGTATACTCGAGTATAAGCCTATTTTTTAGCATAAAAATGTCCTGAAAAGTTACCTCCTCGGCTTATATGAGAGTCAGTGGAGCAAAACAGATGGTGGAGCAGGTTTTGTTAATGGCAGAGGAGCATAAGGATTGTGCACTAGGGATCCTGCTCTTACCAGCTTGCGCCCTGCTGTGTCCGTGCCCTCCATCCCCTGCAACATGGTGTGCAGAGTGCACTGCTCAAGGTTACCCATGTCCCCTGGCTTGTAGAGCAGAGCATGCATGCAATGTGTCAGCGGTGCAATGATCAGGGATTCTTCCTGTGTGGCAATCGCTGTCTCATATCTGATGCCATCTAGTGGCTTCTTGAGACACAGCTGTATGATCCTGGGGCACATCTGGCTATGGGGAGGGGGGCTGACTTGTACTGGGGGAACATCTGGCTACTGTGGAGGGGGCTATATTGTGGGGGAGGGGGGCTTATACGCAAGTCAATCACCTTCTCCTGGTTTCTGATGGAAAAGTGGCTACCTCGGGTTATATGGGAGTATATACGGTACTTGCCTAAGGAGAGGAAAGCTTCTGGATCCTAATAAGGCTTCCCATGCTGTCTTCTGCTGCTGCCCGGGACCCTCCAGCTGATCGGGGCCACGCCCCTCTTCTGGCACAAGTGCAGCTGTACCTGCACAGTAGCAAGGAACAAGAGGGAAAAGCTAGTTTTAGTTGATAGATTACCACACTATCCACACACCTTAGAAAGTGGTCTCATAGACCACACCACATGTGGAGCGTTCACATGCCTCCCTCTACCCTCCCTAATTGCTGTATCCAATCCTTCACTGACGAACTCTGTTCTGGTCACAGTATGTATATTACCACTGAGCATTGCCCAGTTTTCCTTATACATTGCCCTATCATCCTGTTGATTCCTCAGCCACTATGAGCATGTAAATGCATCATATCTTTCACTATTTATGTACTTTATTTGCACTAATTTTAGATTGTCAGATATGCACTAGCCCTTTTTTGATGTTTTGCTCTAACGGCATTCCATGCCCAGATCAGGGTGTCCGCCCCCCACACTGGGCTCTTAAACAGAACCCTGGTGGGTTGCATCATACAGCTTACAGGGTTACTTGTGAGGTGTGAGGCACCTTATTCTTATTGTTTCCCCAGACACAGAGATGTATGGCAGGGTTTGTCTGTGTTGCCTGGCACATTGTTTATAATGATTTTATCATTGTATTGATCTAGTTGTTTCATAAAGATATTGTTTATTATACATTAGGTGGTGCAGCCCATTGCTTCCAATCTTTCTGTTTTTCTCATTGTCTAAATTACCACACTACCTAGATCATTTCACCAGGAGTGGATTTGCCCTGTTTGACCAGCCAGTTGTGGATGAAATTCCTTTTTAAGCCAACACCACTATAAACAGCAAGGTTATTTAAAGGGGAACACCAAGTGTGAATGTGTGGGTGCACGCAAAGAGTAATTATTGATAATTATGATTTTATTGTTTACAGTAGAATCTGGTTATAGTAAACTGTGATATAGTAAACCTCTGGATATAGTAAACTCAATTCCTAAGGTCCTAGCAACTATCTGTATAAATATACAATGTATGTCCAAATTTAATATATAGTACCTTGGAGTACCTTGTCCCTTGGAGTTTACTATAAATGAATACTACTGTATAGACAAAGGCAAGACAAATAACATTTATATCACGCTTTTCTCCTGGCGGACTCCAAGCGCCAGAGCTGCAGCCACTAGGACACGCTCTATAGGCAGTAGCAGTGTTAGGAAGACTTGCCTAAGGTCTCCTACTGAATAGGTGCTGGCTTACTGAACAGACATTTGCTGGGATCTGATGACTGAGTTTATTATATTTAGAGGTTACTACATCAGAGTTTATTATGCAATTCTATTGTACAAGTCACATTTCATTATGACCAGTGTGTATTAAGAGGTTCCCATTCCCGAGATTTCACCCGGCTATACACTATTGATAATGACTCACAGCTGGCTAATTCATCATTGAGCACTTGCTGGTATGGTTTTCCTGCATGCACCTTATTACCTCCTTTCCTGACATCTTCACAAACTCTCTCTCTGCTTCAGCACCATTCTCCTGTGATTTTCCTGCTGCATGTACCCAATATTTGGAAACGTAATTGTCTCTCGCCTGCCATTTCTTTTCCCATCAAGCAAATCCCCTATGCCTGCATGTATTTATTTTTGAAATGCATCTTTTTAGCCCACTGCTTACCGTAATTAAAGCATGACCACCTTCATGAGTACCGTGTCACGCATGTGCCATCTGTGGTTTGTGCCCCTCTCACCTGCCAACCATTCAGTTTATCCCACACCATTTCTATCATGCTAGTTTTCCGCAAACAGTAAATAAATGATCCACAGGCTTATAATGCAGGCAAGGTGCTTTTTTTGCACATGCCCGATAAAGATTTTATTGGCATAGAATTCAATTTGTCCTCTCATTTGGCATCCTGCATATTCAAGAAAATATGTAACCATTCATTGGGTTTAGTGAACTTTTAAATTTTTTTTTTAATATATATTTAAGCTGTTATTTGTATTTTTTAAATATTTGGTATCTGCATTATTTTACTAGCGCACCTGTTTCTAGATGACTCAGTCTTTGGTCTTGAAATCCTGTCCTGTCTGTCCTAATGTCCCTAAATTTTCTTACATTTTCCTTCCTCCTTTCCCGCTCTCCTATCTCTTTGCCCCTTTCACTCCCGACTTCCCAGGTCGGTTTTTTGATGAAAATGAGTCCCCTGTAGATCCTCAACATGGTTCAAAAGTGGCAGATTATAACGGGGATGATGGGAACGTGGGTGAGTACGAGGCAGACAAGCAGGCAGAATTGGCGTACAATGAGGAAGAGGATGGTGATGGGGGAGAAGAAGATGTACAAGGTGAGTGTGGGCTTTCTATGAATTGCATTATCCAAGCTACAGTCTAACCAGCTGTTAAGTGATCACATCACCATGTTCCAGATGTCGGTATCTCTCCTGCTTTATGTGCTTTCTAGCTTCATTTTAAAACATGGTACTTAAAGTGAACCAGAGATAAAGCTTCCTACTGTATTTTACCGTATATGTCAGTGGGGACATTGAAGAAAACACCCACCCTGCTCTCTGTTTCATTCTTCACGGCTTAGCATGCTTGTTATCAGCCCTGATAAAATCCCCGACTGAGCATTCAGTCTGTCTTCTCTGATGTCTTTTCAAGCCCAAGCCTGCCCCTTCTGGCTCTGCTATAAGGACTCCGCTATAATGATTCCTGAGCAAAGCCAGACTGAATGCTCAGTCGGGGATTTTATCAGGGTTGATAACAAGCATGCTGACCAGTGAAGCATGAAACAGAGCAGGGTAGGCATTTTCTCTAATGTTCCCACTGATCTATATGGTAAAATACATAGAAGCGCACCAGCGCGAAACGGCTGTAAGGCTTTCCTTCCCCTGCACCCACCGCACCTATCTGCAATTACCTCCGGTATGTGCCTGATATTTATACTGATGTATGCAATTGTCGCAGCATATTGTTATAACTGATGTACAAAATAAAAGCAACTGACAGCAGTGCCGGCACTTCTCTTCCTCCTTCAACCTTAGATCATCTCACAGCCTGAGCACGCTTTTTGATGTTGCCTGAATACCGGACACCTGCATTTATACCTCCCTCTCCCCACCTATTATATTTACTGCAGTACCAGTGGTCTCACCTGCTCTCTACCTAAAGCTGGCCATACATGGTACATTTTTTCATACAATCTTACCATTTCTATGTAGTATAAGGGTAAATTACGTGAATATACTAAAATGATAATTTAGGCAGTTCCCTTATGTTACATAGAAATGGTAAGATTGTATGAAAAAATTGTACCATGTATGGCCACCATTACACATGAGGTACAGTCATTCCTGTGAGCCTCTCTGATAACCTTTCTATAAGTCTTGCTGTACTAAACTGATCATTTCTGACTAGTTGTTGTAAGGTTAGTGAACATCATTTATTTGCTAAGTGCTATTGAATAAACTCTATATGTGTACCTTATACAGTCCAAGTTCAGGCAGTATTTTAAAGCAGTAGGATCAGCCATACTATGCCAGGGGAAAAAACACATATATAAGTAGATAAATACTTGATCTACTTACATAACACATGTATTATACTGTCCATGTTTTGATTTCAGTGAATGTTATATAGTAAATGATGAGAATTCTGTTCCTAGTGGGGGCCATGTCTTTTGCCCACAGTTAAGGCTAAATCCTGATTTCATTTCTGCCCTTTACTTTTTTCTTGTCTCCTCCAATCGCTGAGTCACCCCAGCCTTGCTTGTAAACACAAGTGATTAGGGGATTAGGTTTCAGATAAGCAGCTAGCAGGGAAATAAAGGGAAGAGGAGGAATAGATTATAGATAAAAAGAACCCCCAGCATGCAATTTTTTGGCACGACTACTAAAGGGCCAGTGCTCCTTAAGTATGTGATAACTCCATATCATAACAGCAGAAAAAGTTTTCAAAATTTTGAATGCAGGTTTAGCATCTTTATCAGTTAATACACTCAGACCAGTTGCTGTTGAAATTTGATTTTTATGGTAACGATACCGCTTTAAGTTTTTTTTACAGAACATTTATTTTTCATCAAAAAAATGTTTGAGAGGAAAAATGCAGTTTTTACAAAATAAAACAGAAAATGGCCACTGCACAGATCCTCAACTCCTCTTCAGTAACCTCTCTCTGCTCATTTTTGCTTCTTATTCTCGCTCCCCAGTCAGTCTGCAGCCATGCCCCCCTACTACATATCTGACAGCTGTGATAGGGTGTCATAAGGGAGGCGTGGCCAGAGATTCTAAAGCAATCGCTTCTCCCATGTACGCCCATGCAACTAAAGGTGGCCACTAACGGTCCAATTTCTAGCGAAAAATCGTTAGTGTGATCAGAAATTCTGATCGGATTGGTTGAAAATAATCTGTCGATGGGCACAATCGATTATGAACGATTTTAAAAAAAAATCGTCCGACGGGATTTTTGTCAAACCAAAATTTGGATTTTGATTGGTTGTGATAGATAGTAAGCAAAGATTGCTTCGTTGACGGTGTAGTGAACGATTTTTCTTCCGATCAGAATTTCTGATCGCTTGAACGATTTTTAGCTAGAAATTGGACCATTAGTGGCCACCCGAAAGTGGGTATTAAAAGACAACTAAGTTGCTAAGGGGATAACTATCTACAAATTGGTGCAGAGCGGATTTTCCTTTTTATATTTTACAGAAACGAATAATGCCTGTTTATGTGTTTGCTGTTTATGCTACACTGCAAGTGTTTGAAAATAAAGGAACTACAGTATATGCGTTTATAGTAATCTAGATTTAGCTTTACTAGATTTCTGGTACTTACCGTATTTTTTGGCATATAAGATGCTCCACACTATGAGACGCACCTAGGTTTAGAGGGCAAAAAAAGGGAAATAAATTTACTAAACCTGGTGCGTCCATGGTCCAGGAGCATCTTGTAGATGTTCTCCCCCAATTATTGTGTCCCCCTTGTACCTCGTGTGTCCCCTTCTGTCTCCCGTGTGCCCCCATTCTATTCCCCTGTGTCAGTGTTCTCCCCAGGCTCTTTTAGCCGTGTGCTCCACCCGGCTACTTTTGGTAAGCACCCGGCTGACCGCAGCTGGTTTTTTCCTCCTCCTATGCTGTAAGCAGAGATGCACCGGCCCTGCATTCCCCTGGTTGCGCCCCACCTGGTTACTTTTTTCATGCCACCCGGCTGGAAAAAATGTCTGGGGAGAACACTGTGTGTCCTCCGCTCCCCCCTTGTGCCGTCCTCTGCCCCTGAATAATGTAAATCAGCAGCACAGCTCTTTGTGCTCACCTAATCCATCCGCTCCAGCAGTGATCAGAGACCTCTCCTCTCCCTTACGGTTCCCCTAGTGCTGGCTTCTGCTGATGACTCGATTTACACAAGGGGGAGCGGAGGACACAATACCTGACATTGCGGATGTTCATATCGGTGGGCGTTCATAAGTTGGGGGTTCTGTATTTTGTATGTAAGACACAGATTTTGTCCTATTATATGGGTGAGAAAAAGTGTATCTTATATGCCGAAAAATACGGTAATCAAGTGTTTGTTAATGCAGTCCAGTAATCACATACTTCATTAAGCAAACCACATCACAGGATCAGAGTACAATTCTCAAAGGGAATATACAGAGAAGACCTGACACTGATACTTCCCTCTTCAACCAAAATAAAGGATTTTTTTTTATTGTCTTCTGAGTAAGTTAATGACATCTGTCACTGGAACAGAAAGTGAAGGGAACTGATACCAGTCATGACAGATGAATAATTGACAATGTAAACTTGGCAGGGACTTTCATATCTTCCCCTCTCTATTAAAACTATATGATCCATTTCAAGAGTCATCTATAGTGTGGTGATACATTTTCCTTGTGTTCATGCTAACTGTAATTCCATAAACATAGTAAACCAAGGTTTCCCTATAAAGGGCTCAGACACACTGTAAGCGCTTTTTTGAGCTGACTAACATTAAGATTGCGGTGAAATTGTGGTAAAATCGCAATCAATGATTTTACAGTGAGTTTAATGCAAGTCAATGAGAGCGTTTTTTTAAAAAGGTCTCAGAAAGCGCTGAATGATGACTAAAAAACACTCAGAGAAGCACTTATAGTGTGTCTGAGCCCTAACAAAGACTTTTGTAAAACTAATATTAATCAGTGATCTCAGTTCCCTAATAGCCACCTCTGCATAGCGTGCGGTTTATACACGGGTGATTCTGAAAGTTAAAGTAAAGGAGGCATCTTCTATCTGTCTAGAAATTGGAGGATACTTAAACATGACCTCACTGATGTGATTATACTGCTTCTGGCCCTCTAGTAATGGAACAGGGTGGTGCACAAGATCCACAATCCCTCTGTAGGATTTCAATCAAAACTGTATTATTACCAATTTGATATGTAAGGAATATGGCTGCTGCTGCAGGTGCCGTTGTTGGATATTATCCAACATGACGTTTATTACCACCATGCCTACACCACCATCAGACTTAGTCCAACACGTCATGCTACTCGGATTGAAGTGCCACACGAAGTCCAACATCCTCTCCTTCACCACTCTATGCCATTACTTATTACCCTGGCACATGTGCATTGCAGGGCAGAGCTAGAGCATGTATGCTGGCGCTGCCTCCAACCTGCACGTTTGCAAGGAGGTAGAGACCCCACCGGCTCCTAGTGAGCAAGTGAGCACATCATCAAGGGATCATCCACGCCCCCACTATACACACACACACACACACACACACACACACACACACACACACACACACACACACACACACACACACACACTCCTTGGTGCAGGGATATGGAGGCTGCCACATTTCCTTTTAAGGGCCGGTTCACACTCGACGCTTGGAGCGCCGTTTGCTCACGATCGCGTTCGGCTCCGATTTGCGGGCGAAATCTCGCAATTCAGTGTGATTTGCGCTTGTGTTGTGATTCCTGTTCAATAGAACGCAAATCACAGCACAATCTCCCCCGAAACGCTGCATGCAGCGCATTTGTGATTGAACGAAAACGCACACGCTGCTGTGTGAATGTTTCCATAGGGATACATTAGTAGCAGCGCTTTGCTGGTCGCTGGCAATCAGCAAAGCACTGAAAAATCGCCCAGTGTGAACAAGCTTTTAAGGACAACTAAAGTGAGAGGGATATGGAGGCTGCCATATTTATTTCTAAGCAATACTAGCTGCCTGGCTGTCCTGCTGATCCTCTGCCTCTAATACTTTTAGCCATGGACCCTGAACAAGTATGCAGCAAATCAGGTGTTCTGACAATAATGTCATATCTGACAAGATTAGCTGCATGCTTGTTTCCGGTGTGATTCAAACACTACTGCAGCCAAATAGATCAGCAGGGCTGTCAGGCGACTGGTATTGTTTGAAAGGAAATAAATATGGTAGCCTCTGTATTCTTCTCACGTGTCCTTTAACTCCTTAACACAAACTGGACATGTATACATGTACATTTTGTTCCTCTGTCCCACAAACAGGTGCATGCGCACTCCCCCTGCTCGTTTACGGCGGGACATACTCGGCAGGGATTGTGGAACCAATCAAAGTGCCTGTGAATTAATAAACATGGTTAGAATCAGGAGCCATGTTCATTCAATGAAACGAAAGTTAAAAGTAGAGTTTAAAAAAAAACAAAGCGCACTTAATCCTGTAAACACAGGATTAACCGACTCAGGACCACAGATAGTTAAAACTATGCTGCACTTGTGGCTGCCTAAACCAGATACGGTGTAGTTTTAACGCCGGCAGCTCCCGAGCACGGGATGCAATAGCGCATCCCTGTCGACACAGTTCTCCGCTGTCTAAAGACAGCAGAGTTCTTTTATTCGGTCAGGAGTCATTTTCATTGGCTCCTGATCACTGTAAGCCAATCCAAAAAAACAAAAAAGCCTCTTGTCTTTAAAGAGAGCCCAGGGTGGGCTCATGAAATTTGAAAAAAAAACTAGGCTACCTGATCCGGGGGGGGGGCTGAGCGGATCAGGTAGCCTGCAAAACCCCCGCTCCTGTGGGCAAGAAAAACAAAAATTTGCTTTCCTAAAACAGAAAGAATTTGCGATAATTCAGGTTGGAGTGAGCTCGAGATGTCTCCCAGAGCAACACTGCTGAATATATGCAAATTAACCATTGTACCCTTAGAAGCTAAACACACCTCCAGAACCGCTGGAATGCAATGATGTGTCAGCTTGTTAAATTGTACAGAGCCATAATAATCCAACATGCATACAGACTGTTTCGGATTGTTTGATCCTCATCAGTGCATGGCATGGATTAATTTGGCTCTATGGAGTAGGGCTTGTAAACCGAGAGGTACAGACTAACCAGCAAGCTCATGGTGACCCAGAACTCATTGGAGTGTGTAAGGGACTACAATGGTCCTAAAAGCCCCTGTCCTGTGGGCAACAATGGCCCACTTTCACTTTCGTGACCTCTGGGTCACAACGCTGGAATGAGGGATTCATTCTCTCATTCACATTGTGCAGGGTGGCGGGGGTGCGGCCAGGGAGAGAGCTACCCAATGGCAGCTCTGGAAACCCTACAGGAATGCCCTGATTGTCTTGAATGGGACCAGAGGCTTTGGTCAAAATTAGTTGTGTGCAGCACCATCTAGTGGTCAAAAATAAAAATGACAATAATTCATTACAATTACAGCATGCATCCTCCTATTTATTTATTTTATTTATTGTATTATTATTATTTATTGTATTTATGAAGCGCCAACATATTACGCAGCGCTGCACAATAGATAAATGGGTTAACATACAGGTAGAACATACGGAAACTCACAACAAAACAAGATCATGCAAATGATTTGATAATACAGTGTCATAGGTCAAAATAGAGACTGTTCGAGTCTACAAGAGGGGTGGTTGTGAGTAAGATTGCATAATCAAGCTGGATACGTTAGAGAGGAGCGCCCTGCCGGAGGCTTACAATCTAAAGGGTGGGGTGGAGACAACAGGTGCGTCTTTTGAGAGGGGGTCTAACAGAACATATTATGGTGCTGGTGTAGGGGGGTATGCTAGCGTGAAGCGGTGATTCTTGAGAGTTTGTTTGAAGGTATTAAAGATGGGGGGGCGAGTCTGACGGCTGGTGGGAGAGAGTTCCAGAGAGTAGGGGCAGCCCTGGTGAAGTGCCAACATATTATGCAGCGCTGGACATTAGTTTAGGTTACAGACAATATTTAGGGGTGACATACAGCAAAAGGACAATACATGAATACAAGAAAGACCACATCATGCAGCACAGTATGAGTACAAGGTAATGCTTAGTCAGTCACTGGAGGGGAGCATGGAGATTAGGCAAGTTGGGTTCACTCAGATGCATAGCATGGGTTCACAGTAATGGAGGTGCATGATCAGGTAGGACACAAAAGGAGGACCCTGCCCAAAGGCTTACAATCTAGAAGGAGAGGTAAGGACACGGAAGGTAGGGGACCAGAGTTCAGATGTGGGCTTAGAGCACTTGTGAGGGGTAGTAGGCCAGCGTGAAAAGGTGAGTTTTGAGGGCTTTCTTGAAGATGTTGAAGGAGGGGGCTGCCCTAATTGGTGGAGGTAGGGAGTTCCATAGTGTTGGAGCAGCTCTTGAGAAGTCCTGGAGGCGTGCATGGGACTGGGTGATGCGGGGGGGGCGGTTAGGCGAAGTTCATTGGAAGAGCGGAGTGAGCTGCTAGGTGTGTACCTAGATCGGAAATGTAGGTTGGACAGGTTTTGTGGACAGATTTGAAGGTCAGACACAGTATCTTGAATCTGATTCTGGACTGGATAGGAAGCCAGTGGAGGGATTTAAGGAGGGGATCCGCCGTGGTGGAGCGATGGGAGCAGTGGATAATTCAGGCTGCCACATTCATGATGGACTGCAGTGGGGCTGTTCAGGTCATAGGGAGACCAGACAGCAGGGCATTGCAGTAGTCAAGGCGGGAAATTATGAGGGCATGGATGAGGAGTTTGGTGGTGGCAGAGGGCGAATTTTACAGATGTTACGAAGGTGGAAGTTGCAGGACTTTGTGAGGTTTTGAATGTGGGGAGTGAAGGAGAGTGCAGAGTCCCGGGTGACACCCTGACAGCGGGCTTGAGAGGTAGGGTGAATGGTAGTGTGGTTAACAGTGGCATGCACATCTGGGAGGTTTATGGATGTCCGGGGTGGGAAGATCATAAATTCCGTTTTGTCTAGATTTAGTTTCAGGAACCTAGCGGACATCCAGGAGGAGATGGCTGATAGGCAGGAGGAGACCTTGTCCATGGTAGTGGTAGATATGTTAGGGGTGTGGAGGTAGAGCTGGGTGTCATCTGCATACAGATGATAGTCAAAACCCATGGAGGAGATAACCTTGCCAATGGAGGATGTGTATAGGGAGAACAGTAGGGGGCCAAGGACCTTGGGGGACTCCCACCGAGAGGTGGTTGGGTGTGGACGAGGACTCATTGAAGGAGGTTGTGAAGGAGCGGTTGGAGAGGTAGGATGAAGCCAGGACAGGGCGAGATCGTGAATGCCCCAGGACTGGAGGGACTGGAGGAGTAGGGCATGATCTACTGTGTCAAAAGCTGCTGAAAGGTCAAGGAGGAGGAGAATGGAGTATTTACCTTCAGCTTTAGCTAAGGCAAGGTCATTGACCACTTTGGTGAGAGCAGTTTCGGTTGATTTAGCACTCCCTTCTCCCCCCTGTTCCTCCCTCATAGATACCACAAAAACTGGGTACAAAAACACAATGCAAATGTTGTGATAGCCGAGACAAATGGGCAACTTAAATGGTTGGTTTTTATCTACAGTAGCATTGTTTATTTTAAATTATAGGGGATGGAATTGGAGGAATGGTGTATCTTTTCCTTGTTTTTCCCCTTTTAAAATGCATAGAAAATAAATTAAAAACAAGTATTGCCCATAAAAGCCTAATTTGTGGCATAAAAAAAAAGATACAGATCATTTAGGTGTTATAAGCAGTGATGGTTGGTTGAATGGGAGGAGCATCAAAACTGCTCTTGGCTGGAGGGTAAAATAGCCTGTGGGGTGAGGTAGAGGAACTTTAACCCAGGATTCAACTTCATCCCAATCAGTAGTCGATACTCCCTTTCCCACAAGAAATGTATACCTTTTCTGTAATAGTCAGGGACATGTATGGCAGATATTGTAGTGGAACTCCTCCCACGGTGTAACATTAGGGCCATGGCCCTGACAGTTTCACATATGCGAACCCATCACATATTGGGAAATAACAGCTGTTTCCATCTGCCAAGTAAGCAGTATCTCCCTCTGTGGAATGTTTCTTTACTGAGAGTACTATGCTCAGATATCACCTGGCAGTACTAAAGAGGTCATCACCTGTGATGTATTTCAGAATGTAAATCGGGAAGAGGAAAGATTTTTACAATGGGCAAGCACTGACTAAATAATTTATAAACATTGTAAAAAAAAATAAGCAATTGTATTCTTTACATTTTTTTCACTACAGATCCTCTTTAAGAAAATGCTTTGTGCCTGGCTGTCCTGCTGATCTTTCCAGCTTCAGTAGTGTCTGACTTGTACATCTGAAACAAGCAATTCGGCCTCTGTAATCAAACTTAAAGGGACACTTAAGTCAAACAAAAAAAAAAATTAGTTTTACTCACCTAGGGCTTCCAATAGCCCCCTGCAGCTGTCCGGTGCCCTCACTTTCTTCCTCCGATCTTCTTGGCCCCGCCAGTAGCCACTTCCTGTTTCGGTGACAGGAGCTGACAGGCTGGGGACGCGAGTGATTCTTCGCATTCCCAGACACATTAGCACCCTCTATGCTGCTATATGGTATATGATATATGCTATAGCAGCATAGATGGCGCGATTGTGGCCAGGAACGCGAAGAATCACTCGCGTTCCCAGCCTGTCAGCTCCTGTCACCGAAACAGGAAGTTGCTGCCGGCGGGGCCAGGAGGATCGGAGGGAGATGGCGAGGGCACCGGACAGCTGCAGCGGGCTATTGGAAACCCCAGGTGAGTAAAACTCATTTTTTTTTTGACTTAAGTGTCCCTTAAAGGCAGAGCACCTGATCTGCCTACTCATTCTGGTATAAGGCCTAGTGCACACCAGAGCGTTTCTGCTGCGGTTTGCGATCCGCTTGCAGGTGCGGATCCGCTAGGGTAATGTATTTCAATGGGCTGGTGCACACCAGAGCAGGAGGCGTTTTGCAGAAATGCATACTCCCGGGCTGCTGCAGATTTTGGATTGCGGATGCGTTTCTAAGTATAGGAAAAACGCAAACCGCTCTGAAAAACGGCACTTCAGAGCGGTTTGCCAGGCGTTTTTTGTTACAGTAGTTGTTCAGTAACAGCTTTACTGTAACAATATCTGAAATCTACTACACCAAAACCGCTACACAAAACCGCAAAATGCTAGCTGAAACGCTACAGAAAAAGAAGAAAAAGCGTTTCAAAATCTGCTAGCATTTTGCGGATCTGCTAGCGGTTTTTGGTGTGCACCAGGCCTGAGTGTTAGATGCAGAGGTTCACCAGGAGAGCCAGGCTTGAAATGACTGCATCACTTGTGATATAGTGCAGTGTTTCTCAACATTTTATTGGTATGTACCCCTTTTAAAACCCTGTACTCACCAAGTACCCCCTAGCATAGTAAACATTATCACAAGTACCCCTTGACAAATAAATATTTATTCATAGTGCATGATCATTGGTTCTAAACAATTTCCAAGCATTTACTATTGCTTTCAATTTCAATAAAATACTAATTTGGTGTTGTTTAAATAAGATTCATCATTTTCTAAAACTCTACATTTTTTTATTATTAGTTAAGTATATCAAGCCCAAGTACCCCCTGGAACAATCAGAAGTACCCCCTGGGGTACGCATACCACACGTTGAGAACCTAGGATATAGTGTATGGGCAGTCTAATTGGGTGTACATACGGTATGTAGAGTGAACCTGTGTCCAAATGTTTATGGACTGAAACTCTGCTTTGAGTAAATTGAGCCCACCCCGTTGTCCCTCTTTCTGGCCAGCAGTCATTAAAATGGCTTTGATGCTACTAGCAAGCAAAAAAAAAAAAAAAAGCCGCACTTTGTTTGACGGTACTTTTCTACCTACTCTTTGGTACTTTTTCAACTGCAGACTAGAGTGCTGAAAAGTTACTTCAACCAATTAAGTACCAGCGGTCTCTGCCCCCTTAAGGACCAGAGACCGCTGGTACCAGAAACAGCAGAACACTGACTAATAACGATGAATCGAAGCACATACCCGCTGCAATCGCAGTAACCGCCACACGTCAGGAACCTGGGTCACCCACTCTGCAGTCTCTATGACGGCAGAGTTCCTGTGAGCCGGTCAGGAGCCGCTTTCATTGGCTCCTGACCCTGCCTATCAATGTAAGCCAATGCGAGCAACTTACGTTGATAGACAGGGTCAGGATCCAATGAAATCGGCTCCTGACCGGCTCACAGGAACTCTGCCATTACAGAGACGGCAGAGCGAGTGAGCTGCGGTGGGGAAACCGTGGCGAGATCGTTGGGAGCCCGTTTACACTAGGGTGATTTGCGGGCGTTTAAGCCGCATTCACACTAGTGCGCTTCTGTCCACTTATCAGTAACCTGTATCAATCTGTAAGACTGATGTGCTAATAAAAAGCAGACAAAAGCACACGAAGTGTGAATGAGTTGTTACTACAGATTGCCAAATCGCCGGCAATTGCTAGCGCTTTTGAAAGTGCTAGTGTAACGAATAGTATCACTGCCGCGATCAATAAATGCAAATGCGGTGCAAGCTGCATTTTTTTTTTTGCAATTTTAGAGCGCTCGTGATTGCAATGTTGAAAGCAAATTGCAATCGCTCGAAAAAACGAAAATGTACAATGAAAAATGTGCGCAAATCGCGAAAACATTACTGCCACTAAACGCTAGCGATCTCTAGTGTGAATGTGCCCTAAAAATTATCTTCTGGGGGAAACTTAGGAAAAAAAGTGAATTGAATAAGGGCCTGTGTGTTTGTGTCTCGCTCGCCTCTCATATTTATATATGTGTATGTACTTTTATCCCTCTTCTCCTCCTCCGTGAGAACCAGCCCTAACCGCTAATGAGTTGGCAATCTGTTGCTATTTTCATGATTTATATGATTATAGCATTACACCAGCTGTGCGTTTAATATCTCCTTTGCTGCTTATCCCATATTGGGGGGGGGGGGGGGGGGGGAGGGGTTCTGTTAATGTGGTTTGTACAATATCAATTCTTTATTTGCTTTTTTTAAAGATGACGAAAATGATGGTCAAGGAGACGCGGCCGAATATCGGAAAGACCACTTTGGCGAGACTCTGTAACAAGTGGTCCAGACAGAAGATGAATGGATCAAATATGCCAAGCCCTGAGGCTTTCTTGTACTGAAAGAGAAGGCCTACAGACCAGTATCAGGACTTAATCCTACTGGTGCAAGGGAGCTTCTGAACTGTCAACCAACCACTTTCCTCTTTGAGTTTTTTTTTTTTTAAGAGGCCCAGTAACTTTACTTAAAAAGGTTAGTCTGATGACACTCAACCGACTCTATTACAAGCCAGCTGAGGCTGTAGAAGCTGAGCTTTCTCATTGATGGACGCTTCAGTGCTGTCTCCTTGGGCTGTACATACGAACCGTTTACTGGAGATTTGGCTCACACTTAGTTGATTTTTCTCTTTTTAACTTCATAACTGAGCTCCCCAAAATGATGGGAACATTAATAATGGAGACCTGATTACGTTCTTCTCAACATGCCATGTGGGCCGCCCACTTTGCAATCATGACTGCATAACGGATATGTGAAGACTGAAATGCTGAGTGTATGTGACGACGTTTGCCATGCGGATCCAGACTTTTCTGCTGTAGACCTTGCAGATCATGTGATTTGTGACCAGTTCAATGTGAAGTGAAGGGATTGTGTCTTAGTACATTTCCTGAAGCAGGGTCCAATCTTCCTGGTGTAAGCAGTCCAGCCAAGTACCAGTTTCTCTGCAGATATTTATATGTTTGTATTTTCTATGTAATTTGTGTAAATAGAATCGCAAGCTGTACAACCCAAGCAGGGACTGCAGTTGTAAATTGGCCTGGTGGAAGCCATCAAGAACAGGTGTCTACAATGTTACAATGAGTACTGAACATACTGATGTGGGTGGATCCTAAGCGGTGGGCAAAGGCTTCCCGTTGCATCTGGTAACGCCCTGGTCATGGTGTTTTCGTTGACCTCTTTGAGATGTGTACATACTGTATGTATATAACATGACATATGGGGCATTAGATGTTTTTTTTTTCCCCAAGTTCTTTCAATCTCAGAGGATGTGATTGCTGCAGCCGTAACTAGAATTCTGCTGTATGAAGAGCATTTAATTTAGATAACTGATAGTCGAAATTAAAGGGGACAACATTGTCATTGATGGTGTGATTTGGTTTTTAGAAGGTCTGTTATCCCAGCACAAGAGCCCTGTGCTCATTTTATGAACCTGATGTCCAGTTGAGTATGAAGTATGCATTGCCTTATAGCAGAAGGAGCAGCCAATTCCTGATGAAACTGAGGTTCTAACGCTTCATGTTGGTTCACTTGGCACACAACTATGGAAGGAACTGAGGAACGGTCAGTAAATCTGAACATTAGCCGCAGTTAGTGTGAGTTTCAAAGACTGTCGACATCCATCTGTGGCTTCTCATGTGGTTATTTTTGCTTTTCCTTTTGAAGGGATCATTTCTAATGTTATCAAATGCTTCATCACTGGGCAGCAAAGGTCACAGTTATTAAAGCAAAAACTACGGTCTGGCACAACAGTCAATTAAAAACTGTCTCACAGCTGCTTATTGACTATATAGTTATCCTACAGGCCTTTGACTCAAAGTAGTGTCATCTTTGTGAAAATCAATATTTCCTCGGGTCACATTCAGCTACGATTTTAAACTGCCACTGTGCATAATGATGTAATATTCAGTTCAATATGTAAGTACCACAATGCTGTTTTCCAGAATAAACAGATTTCAGTTTACCTTGCACACAGACGTTTTCTCCAGCAGTCAGTGAACATATATATGCATAAACTTTGTTCTTAGAGTTTAAAATAGTGTAGCCAATCTGTTGGAGCAGAATGGGACTTATGACTGAAGTTTGGTTATACATTGCTACACAGGTATTCTTATAATTTGATGTTATAAAAAAAATATTCATTGTCAACTAGGTCTGATTTTCTAAAATTGCCCAGCGGTACAAATCTCACTTCACATGAGCTGTATTAAGAATAGTACAGGCTAGTGTCGTAGTATTTTTTTTTTTTTTTTTATTGTTTTTTTAACTACTACTACTGTATGTAACTATGTAAAAGTGTCAATCTAAAACATAGTTTAGGTTGCAGGCCAAATTGTTTGTTAAGATTTAACATTTATTAAACAAACTATGTGGCGTAAATATAGTGACTGTGGGGGACCTGCTACTCACCCTTTTGCAGAGTAGCTCAGTGGAACAGTTTAATATTTGCCTGCTCCAGTCTGCTTGGGGTCACCTCTTATCTTTTTTGACAGCCACACGCTCTATGCTGCATACCTATGGTCCTGCTGTATGCCATGTGATCGGGAGGAGGTATGGAAGCACAGAGCATGCAACTACTGGAAAGAACAGGAGAGACATGATGCATCACTGGAGCAGGTAAACCTTACACTGCACTAATCTGCAGGGAGATGGGGGGGGGGGGGGGGGGGGTTGTTTACCAGTTACCAGAGAGAGAGAAGCAGGTTGGGGATTGGATCTGGCACTATTGAGATATGCCGATCGTCATTCACAGTTCTTGACTACTTCCTGTGTACTGTTCAGTACACAGAATACTATGGGAACATCTAGTAGCCAGAGGGAAAAATACACCTACAAGCAAATTAGGTATTGTAATTCTTGATCTAGTATAAAGTATAAAGAAACCCAAATGGAAAAAATATTCCTTCTATTCCAAACAAAATATTGTCGCTATACATTGTTGTACTAGGGACGTGATTTAAACATTATAATAAACAGGAGAAATAAAACGATTCGGTTTTATCCATCGTAGCACATTTTATTTGAAAACCATATTGACTGAAAACTGAGTGATTTTTTATTTTTTTTTGGCATTACTGCCTTTAAAATGCAGCTAAAATAAAATTCTTAGCATAAAGTAACAACCAAAAAAAGCTTTATTTGTTGTGAAGAAAAAAAAAAATGTATAGATAATTTCAGTGTTATAAGTAGCGATGAAGTTACTGGCGAATGAATGGGAGGAAAATGTGAAAATTGCTCTGGTTTTTAAGGGGAAATAACCTTTGGTGGGAAAATGGTTAAAGAATGTTTAACCTTGGATCAATTTGTACACAAGCTAATGTTGTTCGGTTAAATTGTTTTCTTGCATACCACCATTGCTGTTACTCATTCTGAAATCTGCTAATAGAGAAATCACCCTTGGAAATCTCAATTCATAGATCATAAATATTTAAATATAAAGACAATTTTACATTTGAACTCGAATGTATTTATTTATGTTTTTGCAAGGCTGTTCCTCATCCTCAAGTAAAATATTTTTGTTTGTGTTTAACTCTTCACTTTGAATGGTTTGAAGTTGAGCAGACTATAATGTGACCATATCACCCTTTCTCTGGACCTCACAGAAATGCATTCAGATGTACTGCACCATCTGAGGTGCACTTAGGTCGCATTCACAGTGGAACGTTATGGTCGCGCGTTATAAAGTCTTATAACGCAGCTTACCGCACAGTGCGACGTTAAAGTCTCATTAAAAAAATGTTGCGTTATGGTAACTCACTGCTTGCAGTGCGTTACCTGTTAACGCAGGCACGTTGCGACTTTAACGTCGCATTAAAACTCAACGTCCCACTGTGAATACGGCCTTATACAACTTTTTTGTTCGATTTTGAATACAGATTTTGTTCTTCAGTTGATCTTTAGTATTTTTTAATCTATGAATCTGGAGTTCCACTTAAATTGAAAACTGAGGCTAGGAGTACACTAGGCAGAATCGCTATTGTTGTGGAAAACGCTAGCTTTTTTTCCCCATAATAAGTCTGTGGACTGCATAAAAAAAATGCATATATGTGTGTTTTACAGTGTACAATTTTCAAAACATACAACTTGCTGCGTTTTTCAAACGCATATAAAACATACATAATGTATTTCATTGGAACGTTTTTACATGTTTTTGATGCGTTTTTTTTTTTTAAATATGATACTTTATATACTGATTCTATTTTTACTCCATTAAAAATAAAGATAACATTTTGAACAATGCAAACACCCCAAAAATGGGTGAAAAACCGTAAACACAAACCGCAAAAAAATGCACCAAAACACAGTGCAGAAAACACTTGGTTTTCCGAGCTGCCTAATTGCTTCTAGCCACAGTGAAGGATTTCCTATGTTTTACCCTTTGCATAAGTGTTCCCACATGGCTTAGAATGCACTAATACTGTACAGGTACAACCCTGAAAACTGACTCTGTGTCCAGCAGTGTGGTGGGAGGAACCACATGGAAGGTTCTTAATACAGGTAGTCCACGGTTAATGAACAAGATAGTAGGTTTGTTTGTAACCTGAATCTGTTCTTAAGTCAGAACACTGTGCCATCTCTGTCCCTGGCCTGTACCTCCTTTGTGCCACCCTGGGCCTCCAGTATCCCTATTTGTGTCACCTCTGCCCTCCGTACCTGCGTATACAAGTTTAAAAACCATGTTTTAAGTTGTAGTTTTTGAGAAAATTGATTTTAAAAATTCAAGTCCAATTTGCAAAAAAAAAAGTTTGACTTGTTTCCATGGAAACACAGAATCCATGCCGTTCGTATCGGCGGGGCGTTCGTAATTTGGGGACTACCTGTATAGCAAAAAATTTTATTTGTCTGGGGATTATTGCACAGAGTACATCTTCCCCTCTACTGCTTTACAAGGGATACTTCCTTGAAGTATGAAAACTTTAGTCATTTCATGGGTGTTTATCTGGTGTTTCAATACATTTACAGTGGTTTGCAAAAGTAGTCTGCCCCCTTTGAAATTTTCCACATTTTGTCAATAATATGACAAAATGTGGAAAACTTCAAGGGGGCCGAATACTTTTGCAAACCACTGTATTATGTTTACTACTATATTTATTTTTTAAATTAGTCTTGCAGTTTTACGTTTAAACTCCCAACAGTTAGTTTGAGTGACTACTTTGGAGATGTCTCTAAAGCCTGGTAACACTTTGTTATGATTGGCTAATCACTGACCAATTTCACCACCTCCACATAGAATGAGGGTCAACAGATATTGAATACTATGAGCAGATGTGGAGGTGGTAAAATCGGTCATTGATTGGCCAGGCTTGACAATTTAATGTGTGTATCAGGCTTAATTCAGCAGCCAAGTCTCCTAAGTTTTGTGAATGATTTGTAAATACGTTATGCAAGAGCAAAAGTTCAGACATTTTACCCCCGCTTGCATGTGGTGACGGTGACTATTAGTGACCTTACATTCACCACCAGCTGCAGCTTGACCATAACCAAGGACCAGGAATGAGTAGGAGCACACAACAAGCAAGTAATGGTACTTGTGCTAGGATGTCTCAATAAATAGATGTCAGCTTGATGGCGTACTGGAAAGGCTTTGATGTGGGATTTGAGCCTTCGACCAGGGTTTGAATCCTGGATCAAGCCAGTACATAAAACAGGAGTTTTTGGACATGGCTCCCTAATGACCCTGGTTGCTTGTGGGACTTGCCTTAAAGTGGATTTGAGATGAAAAACTAGCTATGACAAGTAACTTGTCTATATATCTTCTCTAAAGTTTAGATAGTTTACACAGCATATCTATCTGCAAACAGCTTCAACAGTTTCATGTTTATTTATTCCTGTGATACAATGAGAGCGGCCATGTTTTGTTTGTCACATTACACACAGGCAAGCTGCAACTGCATCTCCAGCCCTCAGCTCACTCCCCTCTCCTGCTCCCTCCTCCCCTCTGCCTCTGAAATCTCTGGCTAGTAACCTCCCATAGGTAAGTAGTGAGGATCACCCCTACCAATGGCCCCCTCTATTATGAACCTCCCATATGGGACAGTTCATTAGATTCGCTTACGGGTTCTCAGTTGCCTGTAAGTGTTCCCAGCTAGAGAAAAGCCATAAGTGTTCCCAGCTAGAGAAAAGCCATAAGTGTTCCCAGCTAGAGAAAAGCCATAAGTGTTCCCAGCTAGAGAAAAGCCATAAATGTTCCCTCTCTGAGCTGCTGAGAGAATAACTTTCTGTAGCCGGCACTGAAGTTTAGAGCTATTTTTGACTAAAGACATTCCAGGCTGTCACCTGTAGTGCTTGCTGATCATGATCTGCGTGATCACAGTCAGCAGCACCGGCTCCCTGCATCCCCTTCCTGTTTCACATTTAGTGGCTTTTCCCAGCAGCACCCAGTGACCTCTCGCCACCTCATGCTAGCTGGGATATTAAACATCCCGGAATCAGCTGATTCAGTGATTATTTCTGATTCTCGGGGTATTCCAACACCCTTCTTTCGTGTCAATGTCTACAAGTCTGTTGCAGGGAATGTCCCAGTGGAAAAATCTGATGCTTTCATGGTTTGTTTTGTTTTTTACAGAAAGGTGCAATTTTTTTTAATATGCAACAGTAAAACAAAAATCTGCTTTTTTGTTTTCTAAAAAAAAAAAACTTCATTTCATATTTTCCTGTTTATAATGAATCCCTTTTTCTATACTAACACTATAAAATGAAAAGGCAAGTCACCACTTTATTTTATTGTGCAGAAAATAGTTAATGGAGAGGCTTAGGGCCATTGAGCGGTGAGTTGTCCTATAATTTATGGTTCCTGTCCAAAAGAAAGAGGAGATGATGGGCATCAACTGCATAAAAGACCCTTTATTGTGGTGGGTAGACACAGTGGTTACAGCAGTGGGGGGAGGACAAAGATGTCTGACAGCTGTTTCGCAGAGATAGACCCTGCTTCTTCAGAGACTTTATGGTTCCTGTGTTGAATGTATTAGATATGCGTTATTCTGTATTCTAGTTATTATTGGAGGAAAAAAAGCTTTGTTTCGCATATTGCTGTAACTAATGTGTTTTTTTTTCTACAGACTTAAGGTGGCCATACACTCGTTAGATTAGCAGCAGATAGATCAGAAATCTATCTGATGATCTATCTGATGTGTTTAGAAACATTTTTTTTTACTAGGAACACATTTCCAATAGATTTCATTGTGAAATCTATTGAAAATCGATCTGATGGCATTTTTTTTGCTATCAGATTTCCATTAGGTCCAATGCAAAATGATAAGCAATCTCAACAGATCGACCTAAATTTTCCAGCATGTCAGATCGATTGAAATTGATCGAAATCGGCCGCAAATCGATCGGCCGGTCAATCAATTTTCGATCGATCGGCCGCTAATCGGCTCAGTGTATGGGACCCTTTACTGTGCCTGAAACATAGGTGTGTAGAATGGCACCGATTTCTCCCTTTCTGTCGATGATCTAGTCTCTTTCAGATGGGCAGCTGACAGGCTGTGAATTCAGCTCCTGTCAGCTGCTCTACTGCACCAGCCTGGCGCTTGTTATTACTCTGTATCAGAGCTGGACAGGCAACCTCCCCAAGGAGTCACATCTGAGTGGTGTTACAAATGCTGCCGTTCGGCTGCATTTTAATTGCATCTGAATGGCACTCGTGGGCGGCAGACAGAATGCTAAACTGCCCGACAAGAGTGCTGACAGCCATCCGCCTTAGTATAATTTCACTTTCTCGAACAAAAAAAAAAAAAATGCTCACCAGATCAGCTATATATATTGCACAGATTTGAACAAACTGTTGGGCTTGGAACCCACTAGCAGCACTTTTCTAAGCGCTTGTAATTTGAAAACCTTCCTAATGTAATGCTATTGCCGTGGTCCCACTTGGGGATGTGATTAAAAAAACAAAATCACCCATAGCATTACATTAGCAAGAGCTTTACAAATCATAAGCGCTTAGAAAAGTGCTGCTAGTGGGGTTCCAGGCCTGCTGCTAGTGGGGTTCCAGTGCTGAAACCCACTAGAGCGCTTTTTTTGAGTGTTTAGGGTTTGCTTAAGGACTGGTTCACAGGGGCTTCTGCCCGGCTTTCGGAGGCGTTGCAGCAGCGTTGCGCTCGAGCTTTCAGTGGCTTTCCCTGGCTTTCAGTTGCAGCCAGCGCCCCCCCCCCCCCCCACAGGGGGACAGCCGCAGCGGTTAACCGTCCCAGGACGCTACATGTAGTGTCCAGGGTCGCCTCGAACGCCAAGAAAAATCGGGATCTGAATGCCGCGTTCGCGCAAACGCCGGTAAAAGCCTGGTACAAACGCCCCCATTCACTTGAATGGGAGTGTTTAACGCCGAGTCCCGAACGCCGGCAGTAAATGCGGGGCAGACGCCCGTGTGAACCAGCCCTTAAATCGCCTTAAATGCTCTGCCAATGTAAATGTAACAAATTCCG
The DNA here is from genome assembly GCF_040937935.1 of Hyperolius riggenbachi. NCBI lineage: Eukaryota > Metazoa > Chordata > Amphibia > Anura > Hyperoliidae > Hyperolius > Hyperolius riggenbachi. Next base: position 139,214,100 of record NC_090648.1, read on the forward strand.
CAATTGCGATTAGCAAAATTACAAACGCAGCACATGCAGCATTTTGGGAGTGTTTGCGCTGGCAAATTATGTAAATGCTGGCAAATTACTCATGAATTGCTACACATAGCGATTTGTGTGTTATTTGTAAATACTGCAAATTGTAAAAAAAAAAAATTATAAAAATTTGAAAGGACCAATCAATATTAAAATTGCTAATCACAAATCTCTATCACAATCGCTGGCAAAAAGCTTACACTTAAATCGCTTCCAAAATCGATGGAAATCGCTTACAAAACATTAATTAAAAATGCTAGCCATCGCAATAGCAATTTGCGACTTGTGGTGGGTTCCAGGCCTCACACTGACAAACCTGCTGTGCAGTGGTTCTGCTTCTGCAATGCACTGGAATCCTTTCCTGGCAGGAAGGGATGTATTAGTGTGGTCAGGGTGAACAAGTAAACAGGGCACCCTTGGCTTTCCAACAGATGTGTATTTTTCCCTAGGTAGGGAATTGGTCAGTGCAGTACACTTGGAGACATTTGAGATGCTGAATCTCTCACCCAGCAGGAATCTGCACTCTATTCCCCAGGCGACAGTTCCTGACAAGTCTTTACAGATGTGTTGCTAACCTTTCAGGCTAGCAAGCCGTTCTGTTGCCATGCAGGGGGAGGAGAGACAGTGGTGTGAGCTTGGTGAGTGGAGGATAAATCATTCGCTAGTGCACCGAAGGGAATCTGTACACCCCAAATTCTAAACATATACTGTTTATATGAAGCTTAAGGGTGCGCGTTCACACTATTGCATTACAGTATCTGACCTGACTATCCTATATATATTAACATCTCATTGTGAAAATGCATAGCATGCTATGAAAATGTGTAGCATTATGTGTGCACTAAACATATTGGTCTGAGAGGCTGATGTATCCAGTGATGAGGAAAGTTGTTCCAATGAGATGCATTTTGGAATTCGCTAATGAAATGCTCTTCAAGTCAATTTGGATTGGCTCTATTCCTAACTGAATACAATGGCCATGTAAAATGAGCATCTTGTTGACCATCTCTAGTGATGAGGTTCTCTAGAAGAACACTTCTCACTGCTGTGAGAAAAGTATGCAATCACTGCTGTAAGGCTGGGTTCCCACTTACGCCAGATTACATGCAGACAGTGGGAGCGGACAATGTTTCTCTTCTAGTGATCTGGCTGGAGCCCGGGGCAGATGGTCACTCCTTTGCTCATCTGAGATTATCGTGGACTGCACAGAAGTGCAACCTGCTTACCACAATGGATCTGTTGCAGGCTGACAAGTGTGAACAGTGATGTATGATGTAAGGGCCATTCACTGTGAATTTTGTATGAGTGTAAAACTGACACACAAAAAAATGGCAGTTCTGAGTTTAAGTGGGAACACAGCTTCAGGCCTGGAACCCACTAGAGCTTTTTTTTTTTTTTTTAGCGCTTTCAATCGCTAGTGATTTCTCTAAACGCTCTGCCAATGTAAATCGATGGTACAGATTCCACAGATTTCAGCATTTTAGGAGCGTTTTCATTCTAATGTATTGTATAGGAGCAGGGAAAACTCTTGCAAAACGCGATCATAGATCAATAGCGACTGCGATAGCACCTTGCGCTTTTTAGTGGGTTCCAGACCTAAAGTCTGGTTCCAGACCTGAGTCTGAAGCAAGTTACTGGGAGACATCTCAAGCTCACTCCAACCTGAATCATCGCAAATACTTTGTTTTAACCTCCTTAAGGCCCATACACACGTCGGATTTTAGCGAACGACCCGTCGTTTGAACGTTCCGTCGTTCGGACGTTTTCGCGTTAAATCCGACGTGTGTACAGACTATCGTTCGGGTGATAAGACTGGTTACCAGCGATCCGCCCGGCGGATCGTTGGTAACCAGTCTTATCACCCGAACGATAGTCTGTACACACGTCGGATTTGACGCGTAAACGTCCGAACGACGGAACTTTCAAACGACGGGTCGTTCGCTAAAATCCGACGTGTGTATGGGCCTTTAGCGGTATGGACAAGCTCAGCTCGTCCATTACCGCTGGAGGGTGCCGCTCAGGCCCCGCTGGGCCGATTTCCTTCATTTATTTTTTATTTTTCAAACACGCAGCAAGCACTTTGCTTGCTGCATGTCTACTGTGATCCCCGCGGCCGATGCGCCGTGATAGAGGCCCCCCCCCCCGCCAGACCCCGTGCGCAGCCTGGCCAATCAGTGCCAGGCAGCGCTGCGGGGTGGATCGGAACTCCGGATGACGTCATCACTATCGTCGCCATGGTGACGGGGGAAGCCCTAAAAGGAAATCCCGTTCAGAACAGCATTTCCTTATGGGCGAGTGCGCCGGCGGCGATCAGAGGGGTGGGAGGGATAGCGCAGGGAGGGGAGCATCATGTAGCTAGCGCTAGGCTAGCTACATGATGGGGATAAAAAAAAAATACTGCTGCGCATCCACCCTGGCGATCTTAATAGAACGCCAGTGTGGTTAAGAAAGCACATTTTTGTTTTCCATAGCATTTTAGTAAGAGGGCTCTTTAGTCCATTGTAGCCCCTCACACACTCCAATGAGTTCTGGTTCACCATGAGCTTGCTGGGTAGTCTGTAAGGGCCAGTGCACACCAAGAACGCTTCTGAGCGCTTAAAAAAACTCTAGCGCCTTGAAAAGCGCTTGGCTAATGTATTTTAAAGGGATGGATCACACCAGAGGGATGTGATTTTTCTCCCAAATTTTTCTGAAGCGATTCAGCCTCAATGTTAAGTATAGGAAAGTGGAAAATCGCTTTGAAAAGCTCTAAAACAGCGATCGATTTTCCAATCATTTTTATTACAGAAGCTGTTCCATTCCAGCTCTACTGTAACAAAATAAACGCTACACGAAAACGCTCCAAACATCACAACGCATAATTAGAAAATTGCTAGGCACATGCCTAGAATCGCTCTGAAAAATCACTTCAAAAAGCGCTGAGCATTTGAGATTACACTAGCGCTTTTTGGTGTGCACTGACCCTAACTCTGGGTGTTTTTAAAGTCCTGCTCCATAGAGCCACATTAATCCATGCCATGCTCTGATGAGGATCAACCAATCTGAAACAGTCTGTATGCGTGTTGGATTAGTGTGGCTCTGTAATATTAACAACCTGACACATCATTGCATTCCAGCAGGTCTGGAGGTGTGTTTAGCTTGCAGGGACAACAGTGGGTGATTTGCATATTTCAGCAGTGATGCACTGGGAGACCTCTCCAGCTCACTCCGATCTGAATTATTGTAAATTCTTTCTGTTTTAAGAAAGCAAACTTTTTTGTTTTAATAGCATTTTAGTAAGAGGGCTTTTTTGGTCCATTGTAGCCCCTTACAGACTGCTAGGAGTTCTGGTTCACCATGAGCTTGCTTGAGTACTGTGTAAGGACTCAGACACACTACAAGAGCTTTTCAGAGCGTTTGCAATTGATCATTGCTTTCTGAGCACTATTTAAAAATCGCTCCCATTCACTTGCAGTAAAAATCACTGTGATTTAAAATTTTAATGTGTAAAAACGTATGCGATTGTAGATTTTGATGCAAGTGAATGGGAGCAAATTTTAAAAAGCACTCAAAGCGCTGCTCAATCACAAACGCTGAGAAAAGCACTTATAGGCCTGGCGCACACCAGAGGAGTTTTTCTGAGCGTTTTGAGTTTTTAAATCTGCTGCTAATGTTATCCTATGTGTCTGTGCACACTGGAGCAATGAGGTTTTGTAAAAAACCCCATAGCATTACATTGGGAAGAGCTTTTGAAACCTCTAAAAGCTCTTCCCAATGTAATGCTATGGGTTTTTTTTACAAAACCTCATTGCTCCAGTGTGCACAGACACATAGGGTATCATTCATAAAGGTGCAGTCGGTAGTGCGGGAAAACACCGTTCTTCTCTGCAACCGGTACTTAAAGAGACTCCGTAACAAAAATTGCATCCTGTTTTTTATCATCCTACAAGTTCCAAAAGCTATTCTAATGTGTTCTGGCTTACTGCAGCACTTTGTACTATCACAGTCTCTGTAATAAATCAACTTATCTCTCTCTTGTCAGACTTGTCAGCCTGTGTCTGGAAGGCTGCCAAGTTCTTCAGTGTTGTGGTTCTATGAACTCCCCCTTCCAGGCACCTCTATGCACACTGCCTGTGTATTATGTAGATTAGGGCAGCTTCTCTCTTATCTTTTACAAGCTGGATAAATCGTCCTCTGAGCTGGCTGGGCTTTCACATAGTGAGGAATTACAAACAAGGGCAAAGCTGTTTGCAGGAAGAAAAGAGCAGCCTGAAACTTCAGTGCATGAGAGATGCAGGGGGAAAGAAACACCAAATGATCTCTTGAGATTCAAAAGGAAGGCTGTATACAGCCTGCTTGTGTATGGATGTATTTTCTATGTATGGACATACTGTACATCAACCTACTTCCTGTTTAGGTGGCCATTTTGTTTGTTTATAAACAAACTTTTTAAAACTGTTTTTAACCACTTTTAATGCGGCGGGGAGCGGCGAAATTGTGACAGAGGGTAATAGGAGATGTCCCCTAACGCACTGGTATGTTTACTTTTGTGTGATTTTAACAATACAGATTCTCTTTAAGACTTCTGGGTGGTCATTCATAAAGAAGTTGCCTGTTGCGGTAGAAGTGCGGAGGTTTTCTGGAGGAAGCTGGCGGTAGCGTGGCGGAAGACATGCGGAAGGATAAAAGCTGCCCGATTCCCTCCGTGCGCTCTTCTGTCTGATGCTGCTTGGGAGGTCCGTCCCATTCATTTACACGTATTCCGCCCGCCTATCGCTACTGTCGAGTAAGCGGTATTTTCCTTCTGCATACCGCTTGCTCTAATCTTTATGAATGGACGTGTTTGTAACTTTTTCTAGATAAATCTAGAAAAACTCCGCACAAGGTGGAAATGTATCGCTCTGTCAGCTTTTCATGCGGAAAGAGCCTTTATGAATGGGGATTTTGCAGAGTGGTCGGTAAAGTCACCGGTATTAAGCATTTCCGCATGCGGAAATGCTTTATGAATGATAGCCATAGGATAACATTGGCAGCAGATTTAAAAACTCAAACCGCTCAGAAAAACTCCTCTGGTGTGCACCAGGCCATAGTGTGTCTGAGACCTTAGAAAAAACAAAACCTATCTGAGAAGGAAGGCTCTCGTTACTGTCCTGATCACCTTATTCCACCACTGGCTCCTCCGTTCAAATCTCCTGCCGCGGGAGGCTTCGGTAGTCTTCGAGAACCTGAGTGCTCCTGAAGATTGGGGGCTCCGTGCTGCGCATGCGCTAATGGGGGAGCCAGCGGTGGAACGAGGGGACCAGAAGAGAAATGGGAAGGCTCTATAGGACCCAGTGCCTTCCCTCTCCTTAGGTAAGTGTCTTTTTGTTTTGTTTTGTTTTTTGGTACTTATCCGTTAGCCGGGCGCATCCTCTAGGTGGCGACAAAACTCCACCAGAGTTACATCTTTCCCTACTATCCATGTCGGCCTGGAGGGGGAATAGTAATCAGCGCCACCTGTCGGATGCGCCCGGCTAACGGATAAGTACCTGTTTTTTTTAACTCGCTTCAGACTCCCTTTAGGCCTCTTTCACAGTGCGATGTTAAAGTCGCACGTTAGAAAATGTTTTAACGCAGAGTAACGCACAGCAATACTAAGTATGTGCAACATTCACAGTGCACACGTTGCATTTGTGTGTAACGTGTAGTAGCGTTTTTAGAAATTTACTGCATGCTGTGAGCTATACACGTTATTAGCTGCGTTGGACTGTTTGCACATGCTCAGTAATGACTTGGAAGCATACGTTTCATTGCATGTATGCAACGATAACGGGGCATTAAGTTGCGTTGCGACTTTTTAGGGGCGTTGCATTGTAATTTGCATTGCAACTTTAACGTCGCATCAAACCGCAACGTTCTACTGTGAAAGAGTCCTAAAAGTGGACCTGAACTCTTGCAAAGCACAAAAAGAAAAACAGAGAAATGTTCCCTGTATGTATTTAGAGTTTAGCCTGTCTAATTTCCCCCTCATTTGTGTCTAATCACAAGTAGTAGTTTGATTTCTCCCCGTGTCACATGACTGCCACGGCAGAGATGGTAGATATTGGCCTCAATTCACTAAGCAGTTTAGACTAGTCTACAGATGGTTTTTAGTCTACTGATGGTTTGGTCAGTTGCATCAAAGGGGAATTCACTATTACCAAATGTTTTAGACCTGGTCTAAACCATTTGGTAATTAGGTGGGTAAAGCAGGGGAAATGATCAAAAGATGCAATTCACAAACGAGTAGCTATGACTGACATCCTTCTCCTCTGATGAGCTCTCCTCTGCATACAATGAAACTCCTGCATAATTAATTCAAAAGGTTCCATCCTCACATCTAAAATACCTCACAGAATTACTTTACCTTTCAGAAAAAGTAGGCATGGTTACTCCTTGTTTGTTTTTGTGAATTGTGAAATTACTGAATGTTAGACCAGGTCTAATAACAGATCTAAAACATTACACCAAACCATCAGTAGACTAAGGCCACATACACACATCAGACTATAGTCTTTGGAAACTGAAAGATCACAGACCAATCTTACCACCCTTCATGTAGTATGAGAGCCATACTCTACACAGTCTATTCTATGGAGCTGAACTCCCCATCAGACAGAAATCTTTGCAAGATGCTGCACACACAGATGCTGTACAGACACAAAAGATCAGTATCTGCAAAAGATCTGTTCCTGCCAAAAATCCATTCCTGCAAATTGCAATGATAGTCTATGAGATCTGCAGATCATCATACACACATGATTTAACAGACATTCATCTGCAGATCAAGCAATCATCCGCAGATCTGAAAATCCATCCTGGTGGATCTGATCTGCAGATAAATGTCTGTTAAACAAGGTGTGTATGATGATCTGCAGATCTCATAGACTATCATTGCAATTTGCAGGAATGGATTTTTGGCAGGAACAGATCTTTTGCAGCTACAGATCTTTTGTGTCTGTACAGCATCTGTGTGTGCAACATCTTGTAAAGATTTTTTTCTGATGGGGAGTTCAGCTCCATAGAAAAGACTGTGTAGAGTATGGCTCTCATACTACATGAAGGGTGGTAAGATTGGTCTGTGATCTTTCATTTTCAAAAGACTATAGTCTGATGTGTGTATGAGCCTTTAGAAACCATCTGTAGACTAGTCTAAACTGCTTAGTGAATTTAGGCCAAGGTCATTTGAAAGCACAGGATGTTAACAATCTGTCTGCTTCCATGAATCGGGAAGTAGAAACCGTGCAGATTTATTTTAGGATTTGTATCCACTGTTAAAAAACAAATGTTTTTTCTTTAAAGAGAATCTGTATTGTTAAAATCGCACAAAAGTAAACATACCAATGCGTTAGGGGACATCTCCTATTACCCTCTGACACAATTTCGCCGCTCCTCGCCGCATTAAAAGTGGTTAAAAACAGTTTTAAAAAGTTTGTTTATAAACAAACAAAATGGCCACCAAAACAGGAAGTAGGTTGATGTACTGTATGTCCACACATAGAAAATACATTCATACACAAGCAGGCTGTATACAGCCTTCCTTTTGAATCTCAAGAGATCATTTGTGTGTTTCTTTCCCCCTGTTCTCATGCACTGAAGTTTCAGGCTGCTCTTTTCTTCTTGCAAACAGCTTTGCCCTTGTCTGTAATTCCTCACTATGTGAAAGCCCAGCCAACTCAGAGGATGATTTATCCAGCTTGTAAAAGATGAGAGAAGAGAGAAGCTGCTCTAATCTAAATAACACACAGGCAGTGTGCATAGAGGGGCCTGGAAGGGGGGGTTCATAGCAGAACCACAACACTGAAGAACTTGGCAGCCTTCCAGACACAGGCCTGACAAGTCTGACGAGAGAGATAAGTTGATTTATTACAGAGACTGTGATAGTACAAAGTGCTGCAGTAAGCCAGAACACATTAGAATAGCTTTTGGAACTTGTAGGATGATAAAAAACAGGATGCAATTTTTGTTACGGAGTCTCTTTAAAGGTTACTTTGCTGTTTTGTATCTTTTAGAGAAGTAAGGACGTTCTGAGTTCAGGTCTGCTATAAATACTGCTTCATCATCAACTCTATTAGGGCTGGTTCACACAGATGTCTGCCCTGCGTTCTGGACTCGGAGTTAAACGCTCAGTTTCAAGTGAATGGGAGTGTTTGTACCAGGCTTTTACCAGCATTTGTGCGAATGTGGCGTTCCGATCCTGATTTTCCCTGGCATTTGAGGCGACCCTAGACGCTAAGGGCTTGTTTCCACTGTAGCGGTGCGGAATCGCCTGGATTCCACCGCTGAAGAAATCGCATGCGGCTGCGTTTCCGCATGCAGATTTACCCGCGATTTCGCATGCGATTTCGCATGGCAAGGAGCCATGCGAATTTAACCATGTCACTGCCTGTGTTAAGTTCCATTGGCTTTCATGCGAAATCGCATGCGAAAGCGCGGGGAAATCCGCATGACAACGCCGCATGCGATTTCCCTATTGAATACATTAGCGGCGATTCGCCCGCATTCCTGCCGCACGCGAATCTGCACGACCCTGTCGTGCAGATTTTCCCCGCACCGAAAAACGCCGCCGCCGCACACGTGGAAACAGCCCCATCCACTAACATTAAGTATGCGAATGCATGCAGATTCGCTATAGTGGAAACGAGCCCTAAATGTAGCATCCTGGGACGGTTAATCGCCATGGCTAATGTCCCCCTGTGTGGATGAAAAATGCTGACAACAACTGAAAGGTCTGAGGCCTCTTCTCCACGGACTGTTGAACTGAGTGCTCAGCAAGCAGTTAAAGAGAACCCGAGGTGTGTTTAAAGAATGTTATCTGCATACAGAGGCTGGATCTGCCTATACAGTCCAGCCTCTGTTGCTATCCCAAACGCCACTAAGGTCCCCCTGCACTCTGCAATCCCTCATAAATTACAGTCGTGCTGTGAGGCTGTGTTTACATCTGTAGTGTCAGTCTCAGCTGCTCCCCGCCTTCTGCATAGCTCTGGTCCCTGCCCACGTCCCTTCCCTCCAATCAGCAGGGAGGGAAGGGATGCAGGCGGGGACTGGAGTTCTGCAGGAGGCGGGGAGAGCAGCAGACTGACACTATAGAGATATACACAGCCAGCTCTGACAAGCTGTTTGTCAGCAGTGTGGATGTGATTTATGAGGGATTGCAGAGTGCAGGGGGACCTTAGGGGGGTTTGGGATAGCAACAGAGGCTGGGCTGTATAGGCAGATCCAGCCTCTGTATGCAGATAATATTCTTCAAACCCACCTCGGGTTCTCTTTAATAGCAGCAGTGAGCAGTTATCAGGCAGCAGCAAGCAGTTGTGAGAGTTTGAGAGGCATTTCACTGCCTATCAACTGCCCATGGAAAAGAGGCCCAAGTGTGGCTGCTCTGCTCAGGTGCAATATTTTCTATTTTGGAAATGCGGCCAAATACAGTGAATTATACACGCTCACAGCATATGGAAAGTGTGCCTGTAGCCAGTTTTTTCTTAATGCAAAGCAGACACAAAATTAAAAGCTGATGACAAATGCAGAACTATTGTTGCATCTTCAATTTGTCCATAGGAAGACATTGCAAGCACAGTGCTCTACATTTTTGATGCTACTGGCAAAACGCCAACTGTTAGCCCTAGTGTCTGCCTACCCTGATTGCTGACAGTTTTTAAACAATCCAGTCAAGTTTTACTGAATGATTTGATATCGGCACTGGAGAGGCTTGTAGATCTTTGCAGATACAATTAGGCTAGGTGCACACATAGCAAAAAACGCTAGCGTTGCGGAAAATGCTTTTTTTGCCGGTAATGGAAGTCTATGGGCTGCAGGAACAAAACACATATAAAAACCGCATGTTTTGTTGCATAATATTCATAACCGCATCAAAAACACATGGAAACGCAATGGTATGCGTTTTTCATGCATTTTTGGTAAAAAAAAAAAAATTGTTTTGTGATGTACGCAAACTGGGCAGTACCTGGGCAGGTGAGGGAGAGTGCTGCAGCCGTGCAAGCTGGTGAGGAAAGTTTAAAACCTATCCAGAGTCTTCTTCATTGCAGCCGGGCGGCAAAGAGGGTTTCTTCCAGGCTTCTGTCTCTGTCTTCTTCCACGTCATGAAGACGGAAGTCTGGAAGAAAGCCTCTCTACCGCCCGGCTGCAATGAAGATGATGCCTGAGTACATTTTTTTTTTTTGTTTGTTTTTTTTTTTTTTTAACCCTCCATCACCCGACCGGCTGCTGCACCCTCCCTCACCTGGTGGAGTGAAAACGGATCTGATCGATTAGTGGTCTGCTTTACCGGATCTGTTTGGCTTAAAGGACAACTGAAGAGAGAGGTATATGGAGACTGCCATGTTTATTTCCTTTTAAGCAATACCAGTTGACTGGCAACCCTGCTGATCCTCTGCCTCTAATACGATTAGCCATAGCCCCTGAACAAATATGCAGCAGATCAGGTGTTTCAGACTTTAAAGTCAGATCTGACAAGACTAGCTGCATGCTTGTTTCTGGTGTTATTCAGATACTACTGCAGAGAAATAGACCAGCAGGGCTGCCAGGCAACTGGTATTGATTAAAAGGAAATGAATATGGCAGCCTCCGTATACCTCTTACTTCAGTTCTCCTTTAAAAATACAGTGTGAACTGGGCTAACTCACTGAGTCCTTTTTTCCACGGGCAGTAAAATGCCTCTCAAACACTCACAACTGTTTACTGCAGCCTTGCAACCAGGGCTGCTCAAATCTGGATACGGGAGACATCCGGATAGTTCTATCCGGATATCTTCCAGTTACCTGTGCGGGATGGGCGGGGGCGTCCATCTTACCTGTCTGATGTCTTCTTCGGTCCCTCCCTCGGCGCCACCCACGAAGCGGTGGTCACGTGATTGCAAACACTTCCTCCTTCTGGGTTGAAGGAGGAAGTGTTTGTTATGACGTGACGCGTGTGGAGCGCAGTGGGCTTTATTCATAAAAGGTTACCGCAAGTTTTCCGCTCAAAACAGCGGATTTTCCCATCCATTTAGCAAAGTGGGCATTCATAAAAGCTGTTCCCGCATGAAAATCTACAATCCCCCAGCAGAGCGAGAAATTTCCGCCTTCTGCAGTGTTTTTCTAGATTTATCTAGAAAAAAGTAACAAAATGGCCATTCATAAAGTTTAGAGGAAGCGGTATGTGGACGGGAAATACCGCTTCCTCTGATTTTGCGGATTACATACAAGTGAATGGGACAAACCTCCCAGAGAGAGCAGTGCACGGAGGGACTCTGCCGGCTGAAGTGTTTCCGCATGCCTTCCGACAGCTTACCGACAGCCTTCAGCGGCAGGGCCGGATTTAGGGCAAGACCACCTAGGCCATGGCCTAGGGAACCACAGGAGCAAGGGCACCAAAGCAAGCTTGTAATCGCTGCAATGCAGGGACCTGACCGCGATACTCTGCTGCTAGCTGCCTGTGCAGCAGCCACCTTGCTCTCTGTGCATGTTTTCATTGTGGCCAGCAGCTATGGACATGGGCAGCATTGGAGATGGAAAGGAAGAGGAAGCTTCTACACTGGAGACGAGTGGAGAAATGAATGACACTGATGGCTGCTGCGGTGTGAATGTGAGCTGAGTACCTATACTGAAAGGGGGGAGGGAAAAGGAGCGATTAAGGGAGCCATCTGGCTACCTATACTGGAGGGAAAGGGGGAGGAGTCATCTTGCTACCTATATTGAAGGAGGGCGGCTGGTGACAGTGGCCTTGGGCAGTAAAGAGTACAAATCCGGCCCTGTTCAGCGGGAGATCTGCGCACTTGCATCGCAGCTGGCAATATTTTTATGAATTACCACCCAAAAGTCTAAAATACCGCTGCGGTATTTTCCCTCCAGGAGTTTTTTCGCCACAAATGTTTTATGAATAGAGCCCATTGTGGGAGGGACGAAGAAGACGTCAAACAGGTAAGATTGACCCCCTGCCCACCCCGCACAGGTTTACTGGGAGATATCCGGTTAGCAACTATCCGGGTATCTCCCAGATCCGGATTTGAGCAGCCCTACTTGCAACTACTTGCTGACACAGTTCAGCTGTCCGTGGAAAAGAGGCCTAAGCATACAGGTCAGCCGCCTGTAGAAAAGGGCCCTAAAGTGATTGGTCCATTTTCAAGATGCATATTTGCATGCAGAATTTGCATAATCCTGCATCAAAAGTGGGAATTATTTGCATATCATTGACGAGCCCTAATGATGAAAAGTTTCAGGAAGTAATTTGTATGATCATTGCTGGTGGGTCTGGATTCATACCATATGGCGTAACAATGCTGCTAATATGTGAAGGGTTGTTCTTCCTGCTGGTCCTGTGGATAACCTTCAGTTTCTTTTCATTTGGATTGTAAGTCTTTACAGAAAAAAAACTGGTATGCTTGGCAAATGAGAGAGGATTTGGAGAGCTTTTTATTAATTAGAAATGGGGAGTTTCCCATGAAGTAGATCTTCAGCCAAAAAAAGCACCATTGAAATATAATTGCATTGAGATACAATGTGATTATATTGTCTGTTGTGCCACAACGCAATGGACGTATTGTGAAAGGAGCCTTAGGCTTCTTGCACACCAAGACGTTGCATTAGGTGGCACGTTAAGGTCGCATAACGTGCACCTAACACAACGTATGGTGCTGCAAGAGCCGACGGTAGAGTGAGCCGCGTTAGGCGGCTCGAGTCCTATAATGTCTCCCAGAGTGGCGCTGATTGGCCAGCGGGACCACGTGATGCGGAGCGAGACACTCCGCATCACGTGGTCCCGCTGGCCAATCAGCGCCCGCCAGTGCAGTGAATATTAAGTAGCCATGTGCGCGGCTACTGTAGCTGGCTCTCCCCGCCTCCTCTCCGCCCCCCACTGCGCATGTGCAAACAGTCTAACGCGGCTATAGCCGCTCCAACGCCGTAGCATGCTGCACTTTGCACAGAACGTGCAGCGTTACATGTAACGCAACGTGGGCTGTGTGAACAGCCCACTTGTGTTACATTGCTGTGCGTTGGGGGAGCGTTACAGGCGCACTAACGTGCGCCTGTAACGTCTTGGTGTGTAAGCAGCCTTAAAGTGAACTTAAAGTGAAAGTGGTTTGGAGGCTACCATGTTTATTTCCTTTTAAACAATAGCAGTTGCCTGGCAGCCCTGCTGATCTGTTTGGCTACATTAGTATCTGAATAATACCAGAAAAATAGCATGTGGCTAATCTTGGCAGATCTGATAATGTCAGAAATACCTCATCTGCTGCAAGCTTGTTTTGGGCTGATGGCTAATGTTACGTACACACATGCGACAACGATCGTTCATTGTGAACGACGAACGGAATTTTAATTCATGAAAGAACGACCTAAGTAAAGTTAGTTTTTAAATGTGTGTAACGATCTGATCGTTAAAACAAACGTTACATCACGTAAAGCAACTATTGCGCTTGCGCATAAAAATGAGAAGTTTCATGGAGAAATAGCGAAATGCACATGTCAAGCCTAGTACGAACGACCGTTTCCAACGATGTACTACTTTTGCAAACGATCGTTGTTGGAAAAAATCCGCCAAGCTAGATCGTTCGGTTTTAACGATCTAGCTCGTCCGTCGTTAGACTTAATGATCGTTGGTTGCTTTTTTTTTAAACGATCGTCGTTTGAAACGATCGGGGAACGATCATTTCAAACGACTATAGTCGCATGTGTGTACGCACCTTAAAAGTATTAGAGGTAGAGGATTAGCAGGATAGCCAGGCAACTGGTATCGCGTAAAAAGGAAATAAATATGGCTCCCTCCATATCACTCTCACCTCAGGTTCACTTTAAAGGATACCCGATGTGACATGAGATAGACATGTGTATGTACAGTGCCTAGCACACAAATGACTAGGCTGTGTTCCTTTTTTTCTTACTCTGAAAGAGTTAAATATCAGGTATGTAAGTGGCTGACTCAGTCTCAACTCAGACAGGAAGTGACTATAGCCTGACCCTCACTAATAAGAAATTCCCGTTGTACCTCTTTCTTGCTCTCAGAAGTCATTTTCTGCCAGTAAAGTGTTTTTTATAGTTGGATTTTTTTTTTATCAGTGAGGGTCACACTGTAGTCACTTCCTGTCTGAGTCAGGAGTGAGTCAGCCACTTACATACCTGATATTTAACTCTTTCAGGCAGAGAAAGAAAAAGGAACACAGCATAGTTATTTGTGTGCTAGGCACTGTACATACACATGTCTATCTCATCATGTCACATGTCACTTCAGGTATCCTTTAAACCTGGTACACACTTTCAATTTTGAAAGGCCAAACTCTGACCTATTTTTCCATGTAGAGTGATGAGAGATTTTGAATACTTTGAACAGATTTGTATAGATTATCTTTCATACTACATGGTAGTAAAATTGGCCAATCATAATTGAATGTGTGTGCCAGGCTTTATAATATTTATCATGTTCTTTACCTGTGTCTTTACTGAATAGATTGTGAGACTTTGACTTGCTTATCTTATGACAAGAACAGGAAATTCAACAAACAGGGACTCTGACCACAAAAAAACTAATCTCCTCTTGTATTCAGAAATGTAAATAAAAAAATGTATTGGGAATTGCAAGTAATGAATTGATATAAAACATAGCCAGGGCAATTTGTTATTGCCAAAACTGTGTGTACTGTAGAACGACTACGCTACAATGGGCTCTATTCATAAAACCTTACCGCAAGTTTTCCGCTCAAAACAGCGGATTTTCCCGTCCATTTAGCAAAGTCGGCATTCATAAAAGCTGTTCCCGCATGAAAATCTACAATCCCCCAGCAGAGCGAGAAATTTCCGCCTTCTCCAGTGTTTTTCTAGATTTATCTAGAAAAAAGTAACAAAATGGCCATTCATAAAGATTAGAGGAAGCGGTATGAGGACGGGAAATACCGCTTCCTCTGATTTTGCGGATTACATACAAGTGAATGGGACAGACCTCCCAGAGAGAGCAGTGCACGGAGGGACTCTGCCGGCTGAAGTGTTTCCACATGTCTTCCGACAGCTTACCGCCAGCTTTCAGCGGGAGATCTCCGCTCTGCTATCTCAGCTGGCAAGATTTCTATGAATTACCACCCAGAAGTGTAAAATACCGATGCGGTATTTTACCTCCAGGATTTTTTCCGGCTCAGAAGTTTTATGAATAGAGCCCAAAGTAGTACAATTTTTATTTTTTATTTTTTTTGTGTGTGTGTATTGAACTGTATGTTATTTTGCACATTATCCAGGAATGCACTGTAGAAAGTGGGGGGAAAAAGTGCACAAAAATGCAAAACCATTGCGTTTTCAGATGTGAATGAGGCCTCAGTGCTTGTGATTTGAAAAGCTCTTGCTAATGTAATGTTATGAGGTCTGCAGGCTAGGGTTTGGGTTATGGTGTAAGTCAATGGAAGTGAACCTTAAGCCTACAAAAAAAGTTTTACTCACCTGGGGCTTCCCTCAGCCCCCTGCAGCTGATCGGTGCCCTCGCCGTGTCCCTCCGAACCCCCTGTCTCCACCGGCGGCTACTTCCGGTTTCGCCGGCACAGGCTGGGAACGCGAGTGATTCTTCGCGTTCCCAGCCACAATATCGCCCCCTATACTGCTATTGCGGCAAGGAAGGCCGCAATAGCAGCATAGGGGGAGATATTGTGGCTGGGAACATGAAGAATCACTTGCGTTCCCAGCCTGACGGCCGTTGACGTCAGGACCGGAAGTAACCGCCGGCGGGGACAGGAGGTTCGGGGGACACGCCGAAGGCACCAATCAGCTGCAGGGGGCTGAGGGAAGCCTCAGGTGAGTAAAACTTTTTTTTTTTTTTTTTGTAGGCTTAAGGTTCACTTTAAGCAGCATTTCGGGCTGGTGCACACCAAAACCCGCTAGCAGATCCGCAAAATGCTAGCAGATTTTTAAACGCTTTTTTTTATTTTTATGAGGCGTTTTGCTAGCGTTTTGCGGATTGCTGCTGCAGTTTTCAGTATAGTAGATTTCATATATTGTTACAGTAAAGCTGTTACTGAACAGCTTCTGTAACAAAAACGCCTGCAAAACCGCTCTGAAGTGCCGTTTTTCAGAGCGGTTTGCGTTTTTCCTATACTTAACATTGAGGCAGAAACGCATCCGAAATCCAAAAAATGCCTCACCCAGGCATTTTTCGTTTCCGCAAAACGCCTCCCACTCTGGTGTGCACCACCCCATTGAGATACATTGACCAAGCAGATCCGCAGCCGCAAGCGGATCTGAAAACGCCCAAAAAGCCGCCCGGTGTGCACCAGCCCTTCCATTGATTGCTAATGGCTGCCACCTGTATAACCCTAGTTATGGAAAGAGAAGGGTGAAAAGCATGCACTGAAATGCTCATAGCTTTGAAGGAGTGTTTATTTATCTTTCTATGTGTTGGAGTGGTGCAACTAAATATTTTGAATTAAAAAAAAAAAATGTTTGGTTTGGGTCCACTTTAAGTGTCACTTTAAAGGGAACCAGAGACGAAGGCTAGTTAAAAAATGAAAAAAGATGTTATACATACCTGGGGCTTCCTCCAGCCCCATAAGCCTTGATCGCTTCCACGCCACCATCCTCCGCTGCCTCTATCGCCGGTACCGGGTCCCGTCACTTCCGCCGGACGCGACCAGTTGTACGCATGCACAGGGGCTCCCTCTGGCTTTGTACACATGCGCCTGCGCAGTATGGAGGGAGCGCACTGCGCTTGCGTCATCTGGCCGAAATGATGGGTAGCGGCAGACAGAGGCAGCGGAGGACGGCGGCGTGAGAGCGATCCAGGCTTATGGGGCTGGAGAAAGCCCCAGGTACCGTATGTATAAATTTTGTATCATCTCGTCTCTGGGTCTCTTTAAAAACACAAAACCCATAGCCATTTTTATAAAAACATTTAAGAGACATTCACAATGCATTACAATTTACTTTTAATCATCTGAGTGAATGCTTTTCTCTTAGCATTAAACTGTAAAGCTACATGTATTGTACATAGGAGTTATTTAGCACCAGTACAAATTGTGTGATTGCTTTGACTGACAGTCTGCTGCATGTATAGATTTCCCCAACATCCGCATTCCAAACCTGCACAATAATTGGCAGATGTTTTGCCACCGGCTAAGGATATAGCTCATTTTTGCACCACAGACAGTAGGAGCACTTCAGTGAACCACCACATTGGGTACATTATATGCACTGGTCGGGCCATCGTAGTATTAATTGACACCCTATGCTGCCCCCATTGTATTGGATAGGGTGATTTCTTAGCATAAAAAAAAAAAAAAAAAAAAAAAAGCAGTACTGTATCAAATCACTCTGGTGTGATTATAAGTGACTACTTTGCTCTCTGTTCAAGAGGTCTGCAGTTCTTGTACAGAGCAGCTTGCTATTTCACCTACCTTTAGGGCCAGTTTCCACTATTGCAAATTCACATGCATTTCCCGCATGCGAATTCGCATAGGCAATACAAGTGGATGGGGCTGTTAAAACTTGTCAGGCTTTCTTTGCGGTTTTGTGTGCAGAAAAATCTGCACGGCAGAACCATCAGAATTAGCACACAGCTAGGTGATTCGCATACAATGTATTTAATAGGAAATTCGCAAGCTGTTTCGCTATGTGAATTTTCTATGCAAATTTGCACATGATTTCGCATAAACCCAATGTAAAAGCACACAGTCACTGACATGCTTAAAGTCGCATACATACAAACGTATGCGAAATCGTGGTAAAATTTGCATACAAACACTAACGACTTTGCATCCACATGCAAATTTGTCAACGCGGGTTTCCGTGACGAATCCGCACCGCAAAAGTGGAAACTGGCCCTTAAACAACTGCATTCCTAACTATGATCTGATATGACTCAGGTGTTGATGCCAACTTTTACACATTTTACAGTACTCCTGAAGTGGGAGGAATATGGAGGCTGTCCTATTTATTTTCATGTAAACAATAGTTACTTGGCAGGCCTGCTGATCTTACTGGCATCACTAGTGTCTGAATCGCACACCTGAACCAGATTTGCATGCTTGTTCAGGATCTATGGCTAAAAGTATTAGAGGCAAATTATCAGCAGGACAGCCAGGCAACTTGCATTGTTTAAAAGGAAATAAGCCACCATAACCCATTTCAGGGGTGCTGTCAAGTTCTTTTTTTCAGTTTTTCTTTGCCTAATAGAAAGATTGATTGGAGTTGTAGTGTATTAGGGTGGGTGCATACACACATCCAATTTTGATTGACCAATTTTATACCATTTTTGTACAAAGGCCAAGAGATTCTGAATACTATGAACCGATTGTGAAGGACAGCTTTCATATTCCATGGAGGTGGTAAAATTGGTCAGTGATTGTCCAATCCAAATTGGATGCATGTGTTATGCCTGGCATACACTGGTCGACCCCAGCCGCGTCCCCGCTCGTCCGCGCGGATCGATTACCGCTCACCCCTGCCGACGCTTCCTTATCAGCGCTCGATTCCCTGCCATTGTCCGCAGGCTGGAATCGAGCAGGCGGGGGTCGAGTGGCTTGATCGGGCCAGCTGAATATTATCAGCTGGCCGGATCAGCTGGTCGATACACGGTACAGAAACGTACCGTGTATCCCCAGCATTAAAGCAGCCCATACACTCAGCCGATTTTCTGGCCGACCGATCGATCGCGATCGATCGATAGATCGATCGCAAATCGGTTGGCCAATCGACCGATCGACGGCCGATTTCGATCGATTTCGATGGATTTCCATCGAACTTGCAGGGTGGAAAATTTAGGTCGATCTGATGAGATTGCTTATCAGTTTGCATTGGCCTTAATGGAAATCTGATGGCAAAAAAATGCCATCAGATCGAATTTCAACAGATTTCAAACTGAAATCTATTGGAATTCTATCCTGGTAAAAAATGTTCTAAAAACGCATCAGATAGATCATCAGATGCATTTCTTATCTGTCTGCTGCCAATCTGACGAGTGTATGGGCACCTTAAGCCTGATACACACTTATGATTGGTCAATCACTGACTAATTTCACTACCTCCATGTAGTATTGAGGGTCAACAGATGTTGAATACTATGAACAGATTGTGTAGGTCATCCCTCATACTACATGGAGGGGATAAAATTGGTCAGTGATTAGCTAGTCATACTTAAAAGTGCATACCTGGCTTTACGCGCTAGTGTGAATGAGCTGTTTTTTATCTGTTCACTTTTTGCCAGCTCTGGTGTTGCCAAGCATCGCATACAGTAGAGCATACAGGCAATGAAAAGTATGTTTCCAAATCGCTACTGAGCACTGCATGCAGTACTTTCACTTAACGTGCAGCGTTAGTTGCCAACGCTTCGTGTGCACTGTGAATAGGGCATTGATTTTTTTCATTGCAGTGAGTTATTCTTTATTAAATGTTTTAACATGCGACTTTAACGTTGCACTGTGAAAGAGGCCTTAGAGGTGTATGTGCTCAATTTGATGTAATGTATTTGTATGTTTTAAAAATGACTAGTTGTTATCATATGATCCTTCTACTAAAGTCTGGGGCCCCTTAGAGGTTGCAAATGACTGATAGTGATTTTGCAACTAAAAACTTAATTCTAGCTGGAGCAATTTCAGGTGATGCAAAGAACTGGGGCTGAAAATGTGCTAGGTGGATAAAGTAGGAATATTGCTTACACCCCAAATATGCTCCCAGGCAGTGCCTGGCCAAGGATGGCTGATCCTGAAAGGCAAGTAGCAAAAAATTCACAAAATGTCCAAGGAATACTTTATTAATAGAACTATCGCTCGTGGAAATGGTGCCTTAGCTATAGCTAAGGAGACTTTTTATGGAATGTTGTGAGTGGATCTGCTCCTTTTAGTGTACGGATGTGGACGAATAGTGGTGTTCCTATGAGGGTGCACACTACAGGTTACAAAAAGCAGCAGTCTTACTCCACATTATAGCACATTAGGCCTCTATTTACAAAACTCATAAATTACTTATCTGTTTGATAAAAATAACCTTTCATCACATTTTCAAGCAAAATAATCACTCAAACGATGTTCCTGATTAACTTAATTTCAATATTACTTTTCTTACCTTAATTACATTATATTTTTGCTCTTGAGAGCTTAAAACAACCCCCCTCACCCTTCCGGGTTTTTGCCAAAACATGGAAGAGCTAGCTCACTGTGTTGGGCACTCACTGGGCAGCCAAGGCCAGAGTTATACCTTGTGTGCCCCTAGGCCAAGTATGTTGTGACTCCACTTTCTTGTGCTGCAGCGCCCCTCCCATTCCATGTGCAGCCCCCTCTTCCATGGGTATCATCCATGTACAGGTGCCCCTTTTTTCAGCAACAGTTTATTTGCCAAATACGGTGGTGCTGTACTCGAATTGCTTGTGGTACACATGGCTTTGGCAGAGGTACTTAACCTTAACAGATTATACATGATACAGTTGTGGCTAGATGTGTTGCTTCCCATTTTCACCCTTCTCTTTCATATGTAGTAATCCCTCCTTCATGGCCAGGTGCTTCTTTGACCTGGAGCAGTCCAAGGCCCAGGCTTCTCTGGCCCTTCCAAAAATCTGGCCCTGTGAGCAGCATGGAAGCAACGTGACCGTGTCACAGAGTACTGCCGCTGTTCTACCTCCTCAAGAAGCAGGAGTGTACATGACGCAATGTGCAACACACTGTTGGTCTTTCTAGTGCTTCACGGCTTCTGAGTCTTTGGCTGTCTATGTGAGAGTTGCTTATAGGGATTCATTACTGCGCCGTACTGTGCAGACACACACTTGGCATGTAAACCCCTTAAACAACCCCTTTAGAAAAATAGTGTGTGTGTGTGTGGGGGGGGGGGGGGGGAGAAATAAGGGTCTGTTAATAATCAGAACCAGGTGTCCAATACCCTAGGTATGCCACTGGATGGCAAATTTGCATCCTACTTCAGGTGTCAGGAAATGGTGGAGGTGTATATTTCTCCTACTACGATCAAAACCTAGCTATGGCCTAGTGCACACCAGAGCGGTTCTGCTGCGGTTTGCTTGCGGGTGCGGATCCGCTAGGGTAATGTATTTCAATGGGCTGGTGCACACCAGAGCGGGAGGTGTTTTTGCAGAAATGCATACTCCCGGGCTGCTGCAGATTTTGGATTGCGGATGCGTTTCTGCCTCAATGTTAAGTATAGGAAAAATGCAAACCGCTCTGAAAAACGACACTTCAGAGCGGTTTGCCAGGCGGTTTTTGTTACAGTAGCTGTTCAGTAACAGCTTTACTGTAATAATACATGAAATCTACTACACCAAAAACGCTTCACAAAACTGCAAAATGCTAGCTGAAAAGCTACAGAAAAATAAGAAAAAGCGTTTCAAAATCTGCTAGCATTTTGCGGATCTGCTAGCGTTTTTTGGTGTGCACCAGGCCTATGTGTTTGGTTTTAAAGGGAACCTTAACTGTGGGCCCCAAAAAAAATTCACTTACCTGGGGCTTTCCCAAGCCTCCTGCAGCCGTCCTGTGCCCGTGCCGGTCCTTCGGTGCCCTCCGGTTTCCCTCCATGGCTAAGTTTCGTTTTCGGCCGACTGCCAGTCGTCCTCCGGCAAAGCGTCCTCTTCTTCCGCATTCCCCGTCGTAAAGCGCATCCCGCATGACTGGGAATGTGGAAGAAGACGCTTTGCCAGAGGACGACTGGCAGTCGGCCGAAAATGAAACTTAGCCGTGGAGGGAGACCGGAGGGCACCAAAGGACCGTTGTGGGCACAGGACGGCTGCAGGAGGCTTGGGAAAGCCCCAGGTAAGTGAATTTTTTTTGGGGCCCACAGTTAAGGTTCCCTTTTATTTTTGGATATGTCCATTAATAAAGTGTGCCTTGGGCGTTGTGCAGTTTTTGTTTGTTTTTTTTTGTTTTTTGTGCTGAAAATGGTCTAGTAGGCACCAGGCTTTTGGTGTAGGATAATGCCTAGTACATGTGATAAGATTTTCTGGCAGATCTACTGCCCGATCAATTATTTCCAACATGGTCGATCTAATTTACGATTGATTTTCTGTTAATTTCTATGGAAAATTGATTCGAAAAACGATTGGAAATCAGATCTGACATGTTGGAAATAATTGATCTGGCAGTAAATTTGCCAGAAAATCTCATGCCTGCACCAGGCATAAAACAGGAAGCAGAAGTGCCTAATGCTGGGGATTCGCGGTACGTTTCTGTACTGTGTATCGTCCAGCTGATCTGGCTAGCTGATCATATTCAGCTGGCTCGACCCGCACCCGCCCGATTCCTGCTGGCGAACAATGGCAGGGAATTGAGCGGTGATAAGGAAGTGCCGGCGGGGATGAGCGGCAATTGATCTGTGCGGACGAGCGGGGATGCACTGGCATCGAGCCGCTGGCCTGATCCGGTGCAATGAATGAGCCGTGTATGCATGGCATAATACTCATATGAATGGTGTTGTTCAATCAGGGAATAGCACAGTAATCAACTAGTCAAGTTTCTAATCTACATCTATGTTGAAAAACAAAAACTCTTTAATCCTAACCACCCCTATCAATAACTGATTGGCTGCTGTGTTGGGCCTAGGAGCTATGGTTTTGTAGGGGAGATTGCATATATGAAATTAGACAATGCTGCTACTACAATGTATTTTTGCTGCTCTTAGTTACTTTGCAACCTTCAAGAAATAAATATACTTTATTCAGCCTTGCATTTATGAGCTAATGTTTACTATATCAAACAAAGTTAATCCATGTGATGTCATCTTTCCTTTTGCCTTGTGGCCAGCCTGTGATTTGTGTGTATGGTTACAGCCCCCCCCCCCGAAAGCCAGGTGCCTTGTTTACAATGGCCGTTGCTGGCCATTCATTAGCCAGGTAAGCTCCACCCTGACGTGTAGTGACAGAGAGCGGAGGAGAAAGCCAGACACGTTTGTACAGAAGGATTAGCAGCAGCAACACAAGAGCTCGGCATTAGTGTTGTCCGGATCATGAACGATTCGGATCTTTGATCCGAATCTATTTTATGAGTCGATCATCCGAATCATCAAAATGAGTGATTCGGATCGCAAAAGGGGCGGGGCCAGGAGCGACATGCCCCCTCTCAGCGGGCAGCGGGGTCTTGGAAGCAGAGCAGAGATGGATCGCTCTGTTGGATGGGAGCCAGGGACAGGTAGATGAGAGAGAGAGGGGACATGGATGCCACTGCCAGATATGTGTAGAGCACACATACTGGCTATAACGTGCTGCCCATTATAGGCTGGCTGTTCCGTAGTGCTGCACAGTGATCACATTGGAAGCTTTTGGCTCAGCACAGCTCAGTAACTTTGCAGACAGTGTGATTGAAAGGCAATATAATCCTCCTGCACTCGGCACTAAACAGCTGCACTTATCTTCTGGGAATGCTTTCTTTCACTGTGCGACCTTTTCTTTCAAAGTGTACAGATGAACATATAGGTGAAATATATGTAAAGCATATGACTTCAGCATGTGGGTATTACGTGCAAACATTTCTGCTCTCTGCTCGTCCCTCCTCCCTTCTCTGTCCACTCCCTGCCCTCTGTCCATCTTCTCCCCTTCTCTGTGTGTCCACTCCCGCCCCTTCTCCTGTCCACAGACCTGTCCTGCTGTTCATTTCACCCCCGAATGCTTCCGGTAGTAAAATGATCCGAGATTCGGATCAAAGATCCGGATCTCTTCAATGATCCGATTCGAATCATCCGGATCATTGAAAAGATCCGAACTTCCCATCTCTACTCGGCATCTCCTTCCACTCCTCCCTCCTCTGTGTCTCTCCAGCCGCGCATGCGCACTGCGCTGTATCCGGGTCCTGCGCTCCCTCGGTCGGCGGGAAATGGCGACCGGGATTTAGCTGCTGCGGCCCGGAGATACCGAGGATAACGGAGCCGGGAGAGCGGAGAAAAGCTCACCGATCCCTCCGCTACCCACCCGGACCTCGCCGGGGCAATACAGGTAACGATCCGCCTCCGAAGAAAATCTATGCCGAGGATGGGGGGAAAGGCCTCCGGGGGGGAGTGAGGCCCGGCGGGGATCTGGTAGTGCGTGTGAGCCGCGATCCCTTCCCGTACACACGTGCGGAGGGAGGCGGGGAGACGGGGCCGTGTGCGCACACAGCAGTGTGTATGTAAACATGTTCATCCCCGGAGCGCCGTGCTGTGTGTACAGTATAGATATGTGTATATGTGTGCTGGCGCTGCGCTACGTGCTGCAGCCACCTGTGTGTAACTTCTACATGACCAGAGGGAGCACAAGTCCCAGCATGGCTCCATTCTCCGCTGTGCAGGTGGCCAGGTGATTCATTCCCTCCCCCCCGCTAGGCATGGAGCTCTCTGCTCATTGTGCTGCTGCTTGTCATACACACAGCCTGCGCTCTCTGGAGTCACACTGCTACCTGGCTCTGCACAAACTTAGGAAGGGTCAGTGGTGAAAGCCTTACTGCCCTTTATTTGTGGTAGCAAAATGTTGCATTCAGATCTGTGAAAACCTGCTGCCCCATTCTGACCTCTAACCTCTTTTTCATAAAGTGTACCTGAGATGGGTGATTGGCAATAAAGTATACGTACCTGGGGCTTCTTTCGGCCTGATCGCTCCCACGGCGTCATCTTCTCCCCTTCCAATCGCCTGCAGTTGGGCCCCAGAAAATCCATCAGTCGGCACATGCACAGTCCGGCCAGGCGCACTCCCGTCTCGCTCCTGTTGCTGGGAGCATTGTATGTTTGCGCAGGTGCAGAACCCTTCATGTGTCGTGAACTCAGTGGGAGCATGCACGGCTGGGCATGCACAGTTGGCCATGGACCGGAGTACTTTCTGGTGCCAATTGCAGGCAGAGGGAGAAGAGGATGCTGTGGGAGCGATCGGGCTGGAGGGGGCTAGAGAAAGCCCCAGGTATGTAGTATATTTTATTGCTCATTTCCCCCCCAATCTCAGGTTCCCTTTAATGTTGACCTCTTTCTGATGCCTCAACCGTGATCTTCTCCATAAATGCGAACCCATTTCTGATGTCTAACCTCCCATCACTTTACTTGTGTCCCTTTTAAAAGGGAGTTATATGGAGGCTGCCATATTTGTTTTCTTTTAAAGAATTCTAGTTGCCTGACAGTCCTGATCCTCTGCTTTTAAGAGCCTGTTTCCATTAGCTGCTCAAGGAAACTGCTTATCTGTAGCATGGCTTGTGTCCTTCAATGCGAATCTGGACAGCATATTGCAGATGTATGTACCACACAGCCAATATAGGCTGCAGCAACGCAACAGAATGGGAGCTGTGTAGGAATTGGAAACAGCTGTGGCTCCCAGTGGAAATGGGCTCTAAGGCCTGGTGCACACCAAAAACCGCTAGCAGATCCGCAAAATGCTAGCAGATTTTGAAACATTATTTCTTATTTTTCTGTAACGTTTCAGCTAGCGTTTTGTGAAGTGTTTTTGGTGTAGTAGATTTCATATATTGTTACAGTAAAGCTGTTACTGAACAGCTTCTGTAACAAAAACACCTGCAAAACCGCTCTGAACTGCTGTTTTTCAGATCGGTTTGCGGTTTTCCTATACCTAACATTGGAGGCAGAAACGCCTCCGCAATCCAAAAAATGCCTCACCCCGGGAGTATGCGTTTCTGCAAAACGCCTCCCGCTCTGGTGTGCACCAGCCCATTGAAATACATTACCCAAGCGTTTCCACATCTGCAATCGGATCTGAAAACGCTGCCGAACCGCTCTGGTGTGCACTAGGCCTAATACTTTAGCCTTAGTCTCTGAATATGCATGCAGAACAGAGGTTTCTGACAAAAATCTGAAAACATTAGCAGGTGTTTAATCCAGACCTTACTGAAGCAGGACTGCCAGGCTACTTGAATTATTTAATGGAAACCTGTAATGTGTGCCCCCCCCCCCCAAAAGTTTCATTTACCTGGGGCTTCTGCCAGCCCCCTGCAGCCTTCCTGTGCCATCTCTGAACGATTCTCCAGAAACCCCGTTGTGGCTGCTTTACCATAAGTCGCCGACCACTGCATCATCGTTCCCTTCGCCAGGAGTGTCCTGCGCAGTATGTTTTCTCGTATTGTGCAGGACGCTTCCAACGATGCAAGCGCAAATGAGGGCCGCGCAGTGGCTGTTGATTTGCAAGTTGACGGTAACGAAACTGCCACGGCAGGTGATTGTTCAGAGGTGGCATGGGGGCTGGCAGAAGCCCCAGGTAAGTGAAACTTTTTTTTTGGGGGGGGGGCACATTACAGGTTTCCATTAAGCTGGATACACACCATGCGTTTCCGCGTCGAATGCGTCCGTCGATTCGATTTCCGAACGAATTTCGATGATTTTTAGGTCGATTGCCATGTAAAGTATGGCAAATCGACCTAACGATCCATCGAAGCTTGAATCGGACATGTCGGAAATAATCGATTCGATGCGTATCGACGGACGCATCGAACGCGGAAACGCATGGTGTGTATCCACCATTAAAGGGAAACCAATATGGCAGCCTCCATAGTATACCTCTCACTTCAGGTTTCTTTTTAAGTAAGCCTAAACTTCCCACAATGGACGTTCAGTGTTCTCCCCAGGCTCTTTTAGCCGGGTGCTCCACCCGGCTAGATTTGGTGACCACCCGGCTGTCATCGGCTCACCTCTTCACCTCCTCCTATGCTGTAAGCAGAGTTGCCCTGCATTTTCATCTCACCCCACCCGGCTACTTTTTCATGCCACCCGCCTACTTTTTCATGCCACCCGGCTGGAAAAAAATTCTGGGGAGAACACTGGACGTTGCATTGGGCATCCTGAAAAACAGGATCACAACCCTGGGGAAAAGTCGCATTGCCCATTCAGTATATAGATGTATGCTTCATTTTTAAAGTAAACGTGAAACGGAGGGGAAAAAGATGACCTTTACTTACCTGGGACTTCTTCCAGCCCCTTGTAGTCTGTCGGGTCTCTTGCTGTCCTCAGGGTCAACTCAACTCTGCTGTCAGCCAGATTAGATTCCGCAGCCCGGCAGGGGTTACTGTGCATGTGGTGTCCCGGCAGCGCACATCCTTGATTGTGCATACAGAATGCTCCCGGCCATGAGAGCTGGGACATCACATGGGCAGTAGCTCACAACTTAGCCGGTTCTGGACTTAAATCTAACTGACAGCAGTGCAACAGGTGATCTGGAGAACACCGAAGGACCTGGCAGACTAAGGGCAGCTGGAAAAAGCTCCAGGTAAGTAAAGGTCATCTTGTGTCCCCGTCTCAGGTACACCTTAGGCCTTGTTTCCATCTGTGCGCTTCTGTCCGCTTTTCAGCAACATGTATAAATCTGTAAGGCCTCGTTCACATCTAGCTAGCGCAGATGCCTGTCCAATCCAAACGCAACGCATACAATCGCACTCCATCTGTGCCACTGCGCTGCTGATCCCATTTATTGACAGTGATGGGATAAGCTCTGCGCTTCCGGGCAAAATGCAGGCAGCAGTACGCAAGCGCTTCCTAGCGCATCGTACTGCTGCGCAGCGCAGTAGATGTGAACGGTAGGACTGTCTATGCCCTTCTGCCGTTCTTGCATTTCAGCACATCATACGCGCTTCCAAATGCGCATGGAAGCGAGTATGATGTGAATGAGGCCTAACATTGATGTGTTGATAAAAAAGCGGAGAGAAGCACACAGATGGAAACAATTGTAAACATGCGTGTCAACCTATTATTGCACAAAGTTCTCATTTTATCGGAATCCGCTCCACTGCATCACTGACCCGTAGATGTGGGTATTAGTCTACTTTAGTGGACCTGGCAGGAAACCTGATAGGGAACAGTTGTCCAATCACAGCACCCTCTTATAGAGCAAAGCATTGTGATTGGCCAAATAGTATGGGCGTAGTTTACTACAACCTATTGAAAACCTAGCAGTTCGGGAGGGTGCCATTTACCAAATAGCGCTGGCTGCATTTTTCTATGAGGTTTCCTACTGGGTCCCCTAAAGTAGACTAGTGCCTAGATGTGAATGTCCCATTACAATATGATTAAGATTCAATTATATTGTCCATTGTGATGCAACAGATGCAGAAAAGTTGCTGCTGTCCTGACGCCTAATTTCCAGTAATGTTATTACAATTGTGATGTTATCGAGACCCAAATGCCTTGTATATGTTACGACCAGAACCCGAAGTGTGGCCACTTCTAGTTCTGGCCGGCCACTTCGGGTTCTGGCCGGCCAATGTGCGAAGTGGTCGCAGCGCAGCGGCCGATGTTAGAAATGTTATGTTTACGCCGTGTCGCTGCGGCCAAATTCATGACAACGTGCTTAATTTAATGAAATATAGCCGGCGGCAATGTAATAGAGGAAGCCGCCGGCTTTCGCACTGCCTTTCTCCTCTCCCCGATTTCCCCCCCCCCCCGCCTCCCATACAATATACGCAGCAGCCGGCGGGGACACGCGTGTCCCGAGAGTCGTTCGTCGCGGCAGGGGAATCCTGCCGTTCCTGCAGAGCGGATGCTGGCAGAAGCAATGTCTGCAGCCTCCTCGCTCTGCTGCGATGAACGACTCCGGCTGCATGTCCCCGCCGGCTGCTACGTATATTGTATGGGAGTGGCGGGGAGAGGGGGGCAGGGGAGAGGAGAGAGGCAGTGCGAAAGCCGGCGGCTTCCTCTATTACATTGCCGCCGGCTATATTTCATTAAATTAAGAAAGTTGTCATCAATTTGGCCGCAGCGACACGGCGTAAACATTACATTTCTAACATTGGCCACTGCGCTGCGGCCACTTCGCACATTGGCCAGCCAGAACCCGAAGTGGCTGGCCAGAACGCGAAGTGGCCACACTACGGGTTCTGGCCGTAACCTATACACCTTCAATTTTGATTGGCCAATTTTACCACCTCCATATAGTATGAGAAGCAACATTTTAAATACTGTGAACAGATGGTGTAAGCAAACTCTCATACTACATGGAGGTGGTTAAATTGATCAGTGAAAATTGAATGTTACCATGATATCCAATTTCGATTGGCCAATTTTACTTTCATGTAGTATGAGAGCATACATGCATACCGGTAATCTGTTCATAATATTCAAAATCTGTTGGCCCTTTTGACAAAAAAACAAAACTTTTAACCCCCTCTCGACTGCCTAACCTTGATTGGCGTTTGGGGGGGGGTATCAGCCCCTGAACTGCCTAACGCCGAAAGGTGTCAAGTCCTGGGGCGGGTTTTGCAGGAGATTGCGCACGAATCTCTGCTTGCGCCATGCTCCACTCCGTCATCAGTCTACCAGTGGCGATCGCCGCTAGGAGACTGTTAGAAGGCGAAAACAGTGTCTATTTGCATCGTACAGCGCTGCGATCTACTGCAGTGCTGTACTGGGGACAGCCGTGTTACTCGACTGTCCACTGGAGAGGATCAGAGAGAGATCTGCTTTCATAGGCTGATGTCTATGAGAGCTGATCGCTGTGTTTGGCTGGCAGGGGGAGGGAGAGAGAGAGAGGGGGGGGGGGGGAATAAAGAAAATACACATAAAACAAACAAACCAACATGGCAGCAGCTTTCAGAGCACACTAACAGATAGCTCTGTTGGTGGGCAGAAAAGGAGGGGGGGGGGGGTTTAATTTGTGTGCTCAGATGTATGGCTGTGCAGCAAGGTTTTAAAGCTGCAGAGCACAAAATTGTAAAAAAATAGCCTGGTCACTAGGGGGAGAAGAGCCTGTGGTCCTGAAGTGGTTAAACTAAAATCTGTTGACCCTCATATTACATGAAAGTGGTAAAATTAATAATTTGCCAATCAAAATTGGATGCTTGTATGTGCCCTAACTTGTTTTGGTGTAAGCCCTCTCCTGATGCATAACCTCAACCTTCCACCTTAAAGCCCAGTACACATCTTCAATTTTGATCGGCCAATTTTACCACCTCCAGGATAAGGCCCAGTGCACACCAAAACCGCTAGCAGATCCGCAATACGCTAGCGGTTTTGGGAGCTGATTTCAGAGCGATTCTAGGTATGTTTAGAGAGGTTTTCTAAACATACCTATCGGTTTTGGGTGCGTTTTTGTGTAGCAGATTACACATATTGTTACAGTAAAAGCTGTTACTGAACAGCTACTGTAACAAAAATGCCTGGCAAACTGCTCTGAAGTAGCGTTTTTCAGAGCGGTTTGCGTTTTTCCTATACTTTACATTGAGGATGAAACACTTTAGAAATCCGCAAACGCGCAGCAGGAGGCGCGTTTGCGGCTTGGCAAAAACCGCAAACCGCCGGTGTGCACCATCCCATTGCAATACATTAGACAAGCGTTTTTATAGGCGGATGCGGCCAGCGGATCGCTCCAAAAACCGCTCGGTGTGCACTGGGCCTATGACAATGTTTCCACTGTAGCAGATTAGTGACAGTTCCCCACATGCTAATCTAGATGCAGAATCGCAGCCTATTGAAATCAGTAGGCTGCATCCAAATTGCTGGGGAGGGGGGGAGGGGAGGGGGTGACATCACATCTGCATTAGAATAGCCATGCATGGGTAGATGGTGCTGTGTCCGATTCAGAAACTGACATGGCACTCTAGTGGAGTAGAGCCTTTGCTGTCACACCTTCTGAAGATAAACTTAAAGGGGTTCTGTGGCATGTTAAAAAAAAAACAGCAAACAAACTGACACCTGGGGCTTCTATCGGCCCCCTGAAGCTGTCATGTCCCGCGCCGTCCTCCTACTATCCTCAGTTCAACGCCGCCGGTCTCGGTCTAATTATTCATCTAACGCGACTGCGGCCCGAGCACACTATTCGTCTTGTTAGATGAATAATTGATCGGTTCCGGCGGCGGCAAACGGAGGATCGCAGGAGGACGGTGAGGGACATGACGGCTACAGGGGGACGATAGAAGCCCCAGGTAAGTGTCAGTTTGTTTTTAACATGCTACAGAACCCCTTTAATCTGCTAACCAGGGATGAGCTCCGGATGAAATCCAAATGGGTATTCCGTCCCACGTCGCGTCTCACGCTGCGTTCCAAGTCGCGTCACCTGGCTACCATGCTTCCTTCTTTAACCCGGAAGGAGGAAGCGTGGTAGTCACGTGAATGCAAATTGGAACGCAACGTGGGACGGATTTAAGTAGACTGTAGCCTGGGTAAGTTATCCCTCCCTCACCCGCCCCATCAGGTGCAGTAATTATCTGGATTAAATCCGAATGAAACTCATTTGGATTTCATCCGGAGCTCATCTCTGCTGCTAACTGTAAAGTAAAGCCGATGTTCCGCACTCTATCCAACACTGAATGTGGCCATACTTCTGTAGATTTTGCCGATTGACCACTTATCAAATCAGATGAAAATTGGTGCCGCCAAAAGCATACCCAATTGACAATGGCTATCATTTATAAAGCATTCCCGCATGCGGAAAGGCTTAATACCGCTGACTTTACCGACCACATTGCAAAATGTCTTTTCATAAAGGCTCTTTCCGCATGCGAAGCTGACATTCCCGTGCAGGGTGATAACTTACCGCCTTGTGCGGTGTTGTCCAGAAAAAGTAGCAAAATGTCCATTCATAAACATTACCGCATAGCGGTATGCGGACAGGGATTACTGATCCCCTGGATGTAGCGGGAAGCTTGCGGAGTACTTGTAAGTGAGTGGGACAGACATCCCAAGCAGCAGAAGAGAGAGCAGCGCACGGAGGTAATCGGGCAGCTTTTCTGTTTCCGCAAGCCTACCGACACCATTCTCCAGAAAACCTCCGCACTGCTATCGCACCCGGCACAATTTTTATGAATGACCACCCAGAAGGCTAAACTACCGACGGCGGTATTCTCCCGCACGGCTTCTCCTTACCGCCAGCAAGTTTAGGAATGATAGCCATTGCGTCCTGTTTTGGACTGAAACCGGTGACATGTATTGGCAGCAAGTGGCATGCTGGAAAATCTTGCGCTGACATGCTCAATCAGGTGCGCAGCGGTTACAGCATACGTTGGAAACCCCCGTCCGCTATTCCATTTGTCTGTCTAATGTAGGGGCAGCAGAATTGATAAGCAGAGGTTCTAAAGCCCCATCTACACTTTACAATTTCCTGTGCAATTGATCAAATTCGATTGGATCAATTAAATCTGACATGTCCGATCGTCTCGATTGATAGTGTGATCGATTTTGGTTAGTTATCAATGCAAAATCAACCACACTATCGATCGAGTCCCGATCAAACATGTCGGTTTTAATCGATCCAATTGAATTCGATCGATCGCACGGGAAATTGTAACGTGTAGATTGAGTTTTACAGTGCACTTGATGGGTAGATATCCGTGGTTAGCAGGAAGATCGAATCCCTGCTTTGTAGCGTACACTAAAAGCCCAGTTTTTGTTTTAATCCTGATCCTTTACTTTTTAGTATGTATTGTTGTATTCTATATAAACACTGGAAGTGGATGTGTAGTTTATACTGTATAATATACAGTAGTGAGTGTCTGCATGATTATAATATACTGACAAAAAAAATCTTGTTGTGGTTGCTGATTAGTAGTGAATAACTGTTATGGAACTGTAGTTATGTGTACACAGTAGAAACATGTTTCCTTTTTAAATAAACTAAACCATCTTGGTTCTTGCTGTGATGACACAACTGAAACACTGTCAAGCCGCTAAATACACAGTTTACATACAGCATGTGTGAGATGCTTTTGTTGATCAAAGGAAGTTTTGTTATTTTGCCTATCCGGAACACTTTTCCTCACAGTATTTCAGCAGATGCAAGCAGGGCAGCGTTTGGTGACTGAGCAGCTGCACACTTACAAGTAATTAGTGCGGTCTGTAGGCCTCCAGTGAAGCCTGTAGCATAAAGCTGTGTATAGTGGTTAGACTTCTGTTGCCAAAACGGGTTTGGCGTGTATTGGTATTTTTATTTTTCCGAATACTTGTGCATTTTCCATAGCAAGATGCCACCTGTTTATCCCCTTTCCATAGGACAGCATGGCTTCAATTCATCAAAGGGTGTTCGATAACAAAACCCCAGTCCTTAAAATACCGCATTCGGTATTTTACACTTCACTGTGCTAATTCATCAATATTTTCCCATGTGTGGTAGAGGTTCGTTAAGTTAACGAACTACTAGGCTTCAATTCATCAAAGGCTGTTCGATAACAGCAGAGTGGTGCAGAGCAGCTTGGAATGTCCGTGTGTTGTTACAAGCTGATAACAATAGAAGGCATCCAGACATCCCTTTACATGTAAAGGTGTTATAGTTACTGTTATTTATACTGCCTCTGCTGCTCTGAATCTGTCCATCAGTCTTTCTTAACATTTTATTTATTTGCCACAACGTAGATGAACTTCCTGGAGACATTACAAATGCCATGCTTGGCGATTTCACCACCAGCATCTTTGCATTATCAAACAGGGCCTGAAAGGGTTACACCACCGAAGGGAATCTGGGGATATATTTTGACCCCTTCTCTCTGCTCACTGCTTGGGGGGTCTGAAAGCTTGTGTGGAGAAGCCTGTGTGACCTATCAGCGGCACTTGCAGGAGAACAGGGGCTGTTTCTATTGGCTGCCTGCTCCTGCTAATCATGAAAACATTCACACAGAAGGCTTTCGAAGCCTGTAACGACAGGGGAGAGCTTGAGATAAACACCGAATGTGTTAGCGAATGTGGGAACCTTGATGAATTAACATTTGTTGAGCACATGTCGGTAATTTATCTCATTGCTGTGTCATTTCAGCTTCTCATTCGGTAACAGCTTTGATGAATTAACATTTTCTAAAGTGCTTCGTTAAGTCAGCTGTTTTCAGCATTACCGAATGCGGTAATGCTTGATGAATTGAAGCCCATGTCTCATATGCAATTGACTTTTTGTCCTTAGTTTTCTCCTGGGTCAGTGATGGCTAACCTTGGCACTCCAGCTGTGACAAAACTACAAATCCCATCATGCCTCTGCCTCCCCGAGTTATGCTTAGAGCTGTCAGAGTATTGCAATGCCTCATGGGACTTGTAGTTCCACCACAGCTGGAGTGCCAAGGTTAGCCATCACTGTCCTAGGTGATACTTTCAAACCTGTCAATAAAATGCCTTTTAACAGCACCAGCAAGCAAAAAATGACTCAATAATTTTGATAGTGCTTTTTCGCCTAATTTGTGGTACTTTTTCCATTGCAAAGTGCTGAAAAATTTGAAGATGAAAAAGTTTATTGCATATGGTCCCATTTGTCGCTCAGCTGAGAAAATGAGCTGCATGGCTGGATAGTGTACTGGTTAAAGCGGACCTGAACTCAGAACTCCTCTCTGCTCTAATAGATACACAACAGCATAATAACCTTTAAATAAAAAACATTTCTTTGTTACAGCTGATACAAATCCTAAAATAAATCTGCACTGTTTCTACTTCCTGATTCATGGAAGCAGACATATTATTTACAGCCTGTGCTTTCAAATGGGCTTATCTGCCATGGCAGTCATGTGACCCAGGGCAGGGATCAAATTACAACTAGTGATTAGACACAAATGAGGGGGAAGTAGACAGGCTGAACTCTCTAAGGGCCCATTAACACTTAGAAACGCGAAACGCCTGCGATTTTTGCCGGCATTTTGCGTGAGTGATTTTTCAGCGGAAAAATCACTGAACACTGCTGCGATTTTTCCGCGATCGCGTTTAGCGCTTCTATAGCACTGAAACGCGAGCGCTGGGAAATCGCCTGAAAATGGTGCAGGCGACGTGTTTGTGTTTCGCGATTTGCGGCGATTAGTGCAAATCGCCCAAGTAAGAACGGGCCCATAGGGTTCAGGTACACTTTAAGGGCTCTGCCTTTTACATAGGTGACCTGGGTTCGAATCTTGGCTCTTCCGGTTCAGTAAGCCAGCACCTATTCAGTAAGGAATCCTTGGGCTAGACTAGTAACACTGTCACTGCCTACTGAGCGCGCTTTGAGTCCACCAGGATAAAAGCACAATATAAATGTTATTTGCCTTGTGTGGCAAAAGATCATTTAATGGACACCTGAAGTGCGGGATATGGAGACTGCAATATTTATTTCCTTTTAATACAATGCAAATTGCCTGGCTGTCCTGCTGAAGCTTTGCCCCTGCACTAGTACTGTAATCAGATTACCTACCATAAGAAGTAGCTACATAGGAAACCTATTTTAGGGCGACGCAGCATTACAACGCAAAGCAAAAAAAAGGTGGTAACGCACATGAACGCTTTACCGTGGCATACAGTAGATACAGTGGAGTATACAGGGCAGGCAATGAAAAGTATGCCTCTCTGTATCAGTTTGTCTGCATTTAGAGGTAACACACTGCAAGCAGTGAGTATCATAACGCAACATTTACAATGCGATGTTAACGTTGCACTGTGAATGTCACATAGTTAACATTGTAGTTCGTTAACCTGCGTTATGACTTTACAACCAGTGCTGTGAAGTCGGTACAAAAACTGTCCAACTCAGACTCCGACTCTTCAGTTTATGAAGCCACCAACTCCAAGTACCCAAAATGATGCTGACTCCGTAGGCCCCCTTTACACTTAATCAGTTGCTCTCAGTTATACCTGAAAGAAAACTGATTTTCAAAGTAGTGCCCATGTTACGATTAGGGGGTGGCCAATTGGTTGCTAGGCCGATTCCAGATGGATTTCAATATGAAATCTATCAGGAATCGACCTGCAGGGTGTGGGCAGGCAACAGATCTGTCTCCTGGTTGATCTGCCCATACGTCATTAGATGTATGGATGGCCACCTTTAGAAGCCAGTTATCATTAGCTCTTGGGATTTGACCTGATTGAAACTATTCTCTTGATCTACACTGTTCAGTATTGCGTTCAAGATTTTGCTTGTTCAGTTTTGAGTTTAGTTGGCCTTTAGTTGTGTTGTGGTAACACAGCTCTGCCTCTCTGACTGAGTGCTAATGATTACTGGAGACATAGGTACTTCTTTTAGTTGGGAGAAAGTATAAAACTAAACAGTCATTGGGGATTTCCTTTTTAGCCTAGTTTTGTAAACAGTACAAGTAGCATAGCACCATGTACAATCTGTAGTAAACCGTGGTTACTATTCTACATACAGTATACATTACTGTGGTCACACTGGTAAGTGATGGGTTTTTAGTTGCAATGGGCCATGTGCAATTTTTTTTTCTCCTGAGTTTTCTTCTACGAGATAATTTTTCATCTTTAGATTTAAAATAACTTTTCAGCACTTGGCAACTGAAAATATACAAAAAAGTAGATGAAAATGTGCTGTCAAAATTGAGTACTGTATATACTCGCATATAAGCCTAATTTTTCAGCACAAAAAATGTGCTGAAAAGTTACCCCTTCGGCTTATATGCGAGTCAGTGGAGCAGAATTGATGGTGGAGCAGTTTTTGTTACTGGCAGAGGAGCATAAGGATTGTGCACTAGTGATCCTGCTCTTGCCAGCTGGCTCCCTGCTGTTTCTGTGCTCCCCATCCCCTGCAACATGGTGTGCAGTGTGCGCTGCTCAAGACTACCTGCTTCTCCTGGCTTGTGGAGCGGAGCATGCCAGCAACGTGTTAGCGGTGCATTGAACAGGGACACAGCTTTATCATTCTTGTAACACATCTGGCTATGGGGAGATGGGCGGACTTGCACTGGGGGCACATCAAGCTACTGTTGAGGGGGCTATACTGGGTAGGGGGCTTATATGCGAGTCAATCACTTTTTCCTGGTTTATGAGGGAAAAGTGGGTACCTCGGCTCATACACGGGTCGGCTTATATGCGAGTATATACGGGTATTTTCTTCCTTGCTGGTGGTTCAAAAGGCATTTTATTGACAAGTTAGAAAATATGACCTAGGAAAAATCTTAGGAGAAAAGGAGGAAACGTGAATCGCATATGGGCCTATGTGTACTGCAGTTTGCATTTAGTGTTCTGCTCTTTGTACGTAATTTTATTGAATAAGCTTGTCAGTGTTGTGTTCTTACTTAAAGGATACCACAGCTGAACAAACAGAAAGATCCAGTGTGTAGGGGGTTAAAATGACATACTGTGACCTCCTGCCCCCTCCGTCTGCTGCGGTTGGTGGAAGATTCATGCCGGTGTCCCAGCAACTTGCTTGACCCTTGACCTGGATATAAATCTTCGTCTCTTCACTTCTGGTGGCGCATAGCTATGGGCTAAGAAGCACGCTGTCCACTGCGTCTACTCTGGGCTGTGTGTGCGCTCCATTACACAGGTTTCACATGATTAATACTTAATATTTAGTACTTAACATTGGAGGCAGAAACGCCTCTGAAATCCAAAAAATGCTGCAGCCCGGGAGTATGCGTTTCAGCAAAACACCCCCCGCTCTGGTGTGCACCAGCCCATTGAAATACATTACCCAAGCGTTTCCTCAGCCGCAAGCGGTTCTAAAAACGCTACCAAAACCGCTCGGTGTGCACTAGGCCTATGAGATTTTCTGGCAGATTTACTGTGAGATCAATTATTTCCAACATCCGGTCTGATTTACGATCGATTTCTGATCAATTTTCGACTGTTTTCCGTTCACTTCAATAGGAAATCAATCGGAAAATGCTCAGAAATGTTGGCAATAATCGATCTGCCAGAAAATCTCATAGTGTGTACCTAGCATCAGACTGCTGCAGCTTGCAATGACAGGTGGGTTAGTACTATCTAACTTGGCAGACCCCTGGAATGGAGACCCCTGGCTTTGGGATACACCTGTATACTGTTTACATTGTTTGGAAAGATCACAAGCAATTTATTTCAAATAAGGTACTGAAAGATTAGCATGTGTATGTAGCGGCGGCAGCTGCACAGATGGTGAATCGATTTCATGCAGGAATCGATCCACAATCTGTTTATCAGATTCGATCAGAGAGGGATCTGTCGGTCGATCTGATGGCAAATCGACCAGTGTATGGCCACCTTTACTGCGATAACGTTTTGCTGTGTGGCCAGTTGTTTGCTATACATCTAAAGCCCATCCCTCTTCATGATTGCCTAGGGATATAGGACTGGAAGGCTACCTTGGAGGAGGTCAGCACAGTGCATGCATGGACAATTTGCACGTATATCCCAGAAGTGAGCCATATTTTCAATGGAAAGTATGCCTCACTGATTTGTTTTAACTTGATTGTGCTGCGACTATATCGCACACTGTGACTTTTTCAGGTGCGGTGCAAAGCATACAAAATCACACTGCACCAAGTGCAAAAGCAGCCTGATGCTTATATTCTGGAACAGAAGAAGCTTGATGGTAATTCATTCAGAAGAACTGTCACTAGTGTAATTTTAAAGTGAACCAGAGACGAAGCACCCTCATGTATTTTACCATATATATCATTGGGAACATTGGAGAAAACACCTACCCTGTTCTCGGTTTCATTCTTCTCTGCTAAATCTGCCTGTTATCAGCCCTGATAAGAATCCCCGACTGAGCATTCAGTCTAGCTTTCACCGGAATGATTACAGCTGAGTCGGTCTTCTGTGATGTCTGTTCAAGCCCAAGCCTGCCCCAGCTTTCCTGCTTTGAGGATAAATAGCAGGAAATCAGAGCCACAAGGGGGCAGACTTGTGCTTGAAGACATCACAGAAGACTGACTCGGCTATAATCATTCCAGGCAAAGCTAGACTGAATGCTCAGTCGGGGATTCTTATCAGGGCTGATAACAGGCAGATTTAGTAGAGCAGAATGAAACCAAGAGCAGAGTAGGTGTTTACTGTCATGTTCCCATTGAGAATATGGTAAAATACATGAGGGTGCTTCGTCTCTGGTTCTCTTTAAGGGCCCATTCATTTTGGGCGATTAGCGGGCATTTACCGCTAATGGCCGGCAATCTCTAGTGCTTTTTAAAGCGCTAGTGCAATTAAAAGTATACGGCAGTAATTGCCAGCGACTTACGATTATCGGCAAACGCATCGCATGCAGTGCTTTTTAGCGATTTTTGAGCGATCGCTGGAAAATCGCCAATGCAAAATGCTACTGCAAATCGTTAGTTTGCAAGTGTGAATGGGCCCTAAAACAGGATTTTCAGCTGAAGCAGATTGTCATGATTTAGGCCTGGTGCACACCAAGCGTTTTTGGTAGCGTTTTCAAAACCGATGCCGCTTGTGAATACGCTTGGCTAATGTATCTCAATGGAATGGTGCACACCGGTTTTAGCAAACCACAAACGTGGCTCCTGCAGCATTTTTGCGGTTTGCAGATGCGTTTCTGCCTCAATGTAAAGTATAGGAAAAGCTCAAACCGCTCTGAAAAACGCTAGATCAGAGCGGTTTTCCAAGAGTCTTTGTTACAGTAGCTGTTCAGTAACAGCTTTACTGTATTATATGAAATCTGCTACACAAAACGCTCCAAGAAACGCCAGGCATGTTTAGAAAATCTCTCTAAACATGCTTAGAATCGCTCAGAAAATCTGCTTCAAAAGCCTCTAGCGTTTTGCAGATCTGCTAGAGATTTTTGGTGTGCACCGGGCCAAAGGCTTTATTTGGGCCCTTTATTATGTTTTTATGGTTATTGTTACAAAGTGCTTCCGCTAAAGGGCTTATAAGAAATTTTATTTGTGACCTGAAGCCAGAGGTGGGAATGAGATAACATCAGCCCATTTCTGCTTGGATCAATGTCAATAAGCTATTGAACAGTGATGAGCAAAAAAATGGCCTAAAAAACACATTTTGTATAGGTGGCCATACACTTATAGATTTGCAGGAATCTGACAGGAATCTATCTGATGTGTGTGTGCCACAGGGCTGTGGAGTCGGTATAAAAATCCAGACTCCGTCTCCTCAGGTTAGGATTCCACCGCCTCCTCTAATTTGCATATTACAATCTTGTTGATTGAAAGTATGTAACATGAAATGCATCTCTTAACTGCTAACGCTTAGGAATTTTAAAAGAACTGAAGTGAGAGGGATATGGAGGCTGCCATATTTATTCCCTTTTAAACAATACCAGTTACGTGG
This sequence comes from Hyperolius riggenbachi, assembly GCF_040937935.1. NCBI lineage: Eukaryota > Metazoa > Chordata > Amphibia > Anura > Hyperoliidae > Hyperolius > Hyperolius riggenbachi. The sequence continues at coordinate 139,253,918 of NC_090648.1, forward strand.
ATATCCGGTGGATATTCTGCCTCTGTTAGGGCTGGTGCACACCGAGCAGATTTTTCAGCATTTCTGCAGCCGCTTGCGGCTGCGGATCCACCTGGTCAATGTATCTCAATGGGGTGGTGCACACCAGAGCGGGAGGCATTTTGCAGAAACTAAAAATGCCTGGGTGAAGCATTTTTTGGATTTCGGATGCGTTTCTGCCTCAATGTTAAGTATAGGAAAAACGCCTGTTCAGAGCGGTTTTGCCGGCGTTTTTGTTACAGAAGCTGTTCAGTAACAGCTTTACTGTAACAATATATGAAATGTACTATACTGAAATCCGCTGCAGCAATCCGCAAAACGCTAGCAAAACACCATAGAAAAATAAGAAAAAGCGTTTCAAAATCTGCTAGCATTTTGCGGATCTGCTAGCGGGTTTTGGTGTGCATCGGGCCTAAGTCATAGACTAAAATTAGTCCTTGGTAAGAGTACTTGTAGAAGGTACAGACAGGAACAAAGAACATCTATCAGGCCCTAGGCAATGTAACTGTGGGGGCATGTTAGGGCTGGAACCCACTAGAGCGATTTTTTCTGAGCGTTTAGGGAGCGATTCAAACCACTAGCGATGAGCATAAACGCTCATCAAAACTTGCACAGAGCGATTTTGCTAGCGTTTTTGCATGACTGCACACTGTAACAAAAGTAATTGAAAGGACCAATCCGAATTTAAAATGCTAATCGCTACACAATCGCTGGCAAAACGCTGTCACTTTTTGTTAAAAACGCTACCGCAATCGCTCATGAAATCGCTTACAAACCGCTCATACAAAATGCTAGTGATTGCAATTAGCGTTTTATTGTGGGATCCAGGCCTCAGAGTGATGTGCAGGTACTTTGCAGGAGAATGAGGCAATTCTTCCTATATTACACATTCTTCAGGTACAATCTGAACCAGGTTTATGGGCGATGGACAACACCTCTGTGTTCAATGTGCACAACATTCTCAGTGGATTCCCTGCAGCTCTGTGAGGAGTGCATATGTAGAGTATAGTACTACTGTGTAACAAAGTAATCCTGAGACAGATGAAATTAAAGTCTTATACATACATGGGGCTTCCCCCAGCCCCCTTCAGGCTAATCAGTCCCTCACTGTCCTCGTCCTCCTCGACCTGGATCTTCTGCTATGGGTCCAAGTACTTGAGCCAGTCTGGCATAGTGCGCGTGCACACACTCTACACCTGCGCAGCACTATTTCGCCGGTGCAGAATCCTCCTGGCTGTGGGAGCAGCACACGGCTGGACTGTGCTGACTGGCTGAATTACCGGGACTCATGGCAGAAGATCCAGGTGGCGGAGGAGGACAGCGAGGGACTGATTAGCCTGAAGGGGGCTATTTGATTTCATTAGCAAAGGGACTCGGGAGTGCATAAATTTGCAAAAACCAGCATCAGCGCAGAATTTATTTCCATCTCATTGACCATCTCTATTAGTGACACGGCTACACATCAGGCTTTATTCTTACAGCATAGATGTTGTTTAGTATATATGAGATTCCTGTGTACACATCATATATACTGTACAGTCACAATCAGATATGTATATCTCACTTTAAAAATACAGGGACTGCTTTATTGAAGCAGCACAAGTAACTATTTATTTTTTGATTGGACTAAGCAGAGCTATTACTGTGTGTATATATAAATTATTTATGATGACTATTGTCTGAGAAATAGAACATTTTATCATATTTTCTATTGTAATTAGTTTAAATTCATTAGGAGTCGGTGCATTTTTTTCCCCCTGACTCCAGGTACCCAAAAACTGCTCGGACTCCTCGATTCCGACTCCACGGCCCTGGTGTACCACACCCTGGGAACAGATTTCCAATAGATTTCTGAATTAATCTATTGGAAATCAATCTAAACGCGTTATTGGACCATTAGATCCAATGCAACTCTATGGGCTATCGCTCTGCTCCTAGCAGCAGATGGACCTGGATTTTCCATCCTGTCAGATCAAATCGATCGAAATCAGCCGAAAATCGATCAATCAATAGATGTGATAGAATTTCCAATCGATTCCATAGAATCGATCGATGGCTAAAATCGACCAGTGTGTGGGCCCCTTATGACACAGGAAAGGAAGAAAATCGAGCCAATTAAAGCCAGCAATGCTCAATTTTCCATGTAACATGCTCGTAAAATATTTGTACAATTCCGAGGTATGTTAAGCTCAATCTACACGATACGATTCTTTGTGCGATTCGACTACGGTTCTATTTACGATCTGATTAAATCTGACATGTCCGGTCGGGATTCAATTCGATTTGCCATTGCAAAACAATGGCAAATCGAATTGAGTTGAATCGGGCATGTCTGATTTTATCAGATCGTAAATAGAATCATAATTGAATCGCACAAAGAATCATATTGTGTAGATGGGGCCTTAGAGGTGTATATAAGCCAGTACATAGTAAATTACATGTTGGGAAAACTTTAGTTCTTGTTGATACTTTTAAGCCTGTTGGGGAAGGAAGGGGCGTGAACTATTTCCTAAGATAAATAAAGTTTTACAGTTGCGCTCTTGACATAGATATAGGCATATACCATGCCCCCCTTCAGGAGTCCACTCACCGGATGTTGGGGTCTGCCGACAGACCACTAAGCGCATTCGGGGTATATGGCCAATCCCCCCCCCCCCCCTCCCCCCCGTCGCCCTCTAGGCTGTCAGCTAGTCCTCTGTTGTCCGGTCCGGATCTGGTTGAAAGTTTCCTTCCTTTAAGGGCTGCAGTGGTAAAAAACACACAGGAAGACCGGCTTCCAATAGTGTGATTCCGTATTTATTGTATTTATTTATGTATTTGCGTCACGCTTGGACGCAGGCTGGGATACCGGTGCACCGGCTTGGCGTCTCAGCGGCGTTTTCTATAGACGCATGGTAGACTAACATTGGGGGTTTCTTTGGCTGCCTTACGGGAGCGGAATCCTTCTATCTGTTAGTGTCACCTGCGCAACACTGTTTTTAATTTTTTATCAATAAATACGGAATCACACTATTGGAAGCCGGTCTTCCTGTGTGTTTTTTTTACCACTGCAGCCCTTAAAGGAAGGAAACTTTCAACCAGATCCGGACCGGACAACAGAGGACTAGCTGACAGCCTAGAGGGCGACGGGGGGCCATATACCCTGAATGCGCTTAGTGGTCTGTTGGCAGACCCCAACATCCGGTGAGTGGACTCCTGAAGGGGGGCATGGTATATGCCTATATCTATGTCAAGAGCGCAACTGTAAAACTTTATTTAGATTGAATTGCTGGCTATAACCCAGAGACTAAGCTGCAGCACTTGATTCATTTTAGGATTTGTTGAAGAATTCATGAGGGACTCATTTTGTGGGGACTATTTGCGATCTCTGAGTTGATTATATATGTAAATAGTAGAATATCCACTACATATTGTTGTTCTGGAGCGAGCGCTTTTTCACCCTAAATTTCCTATTTCCTAAGATAGTAGCATCTACCTGTGCAAATCCCTGCTGCAGGACAACTGGTGATCCTGATTGGGGACTTTAAAGCTCCATACATATGCTTGAGCAAAGTTGGCTGAGACGGTTTTATTGGCGTGTACACTAGCCCTCGACTGCCGCTCTACAAGCGATCTACCAGTCAGATCAACTTGGCCGTGTGAAGGTTGATTCCTTTGTGCATGCCACTCGCCCTGCCCACTGCGTGACGTCCTGTTTGCACCACTGTGTCATCCCTCTCTATTATTCAGTTGACTTCGTGTCTTTACAGCCCAGTCCAGAGATGTGGCCCCAGGAGATCAGGTCTGAAACCCTGACAGCTGGGGTGTATGCAGGCAATTTATGTGACAAACTAATCAAGAGGATTAGCCACAGATAAAAATGAATTTTGGCGTGGAGTTCTAGCACAAGACTAGGAAATCGTGTTCCTGCAATAAATCCTGCACTTCATCCTACATTGAGAAGATTGTCCAGTGTGCTGTGTTGGCTTCCTATTTAACCACTTCCCGACCGCCTAACGCACAGAGGCGGCCGGGAAGTGGACCCCGCAAGGACCGCCGTATAGACAAATGGCGGCGGTCCTTGTAGGGGCATGGACGGAGCGATCGCGTCATCTGTGACGCGATCCTCCGCCTGGCGCCGCTCACCCGCCGCAACATCCCGCCGGCCATACGGAAGCGCCGGCGGGATGTTAACCCGACGATCGCCGCATACAAAGTGTATAATACACTTTGTAATGTTTACAAAGTGTATTATACAGGCTGCCTCCTGCCCTGGTGGTCCCAGTGTCCGAGGGACCACCAGGGCAGGCTGCAGCCACCCTAGTCTGCACCAAGCACACTGATTCCCCCCCCCCCCCTGCCCCAGATCGCCCACAGCACCCAATCACCCCCCTAATCACCCATCAATCACTCCCTGTCACTATCTGTCAACGCTATTTTTTTTTTATCCCCCCCCCCCCCCCCTGCCCCCTGCTCCCTCCTGATCACCCCCCCATGTACTGTATGCATCTATCCCCCTGATCACCTGTCAATCACCCGTCAATTACCCCCTGTCACTGCTACCCATCAATCAGCCCCTAACCTGCCCCTTGCGGGCAATCTGATCACACCAATAGATCGCCCGCAGATCCGACATCAGATCACCTCCCAAATCCATTGTTTACATCTATTCTCTCCTCTAAACACCCACTAATTACCCATCAATCACCCCCTATCACCACCTGTCACTGTTACCTATCAGATCAGACCCTAATCTGCCCCTTGCGGGCACCCAATCACCCGCCCACACGCTCAGATTGCCCTCAGACCCCCCCCCCTTATCAATTCGCCAGTGCATTAATTACATCTGTCCTTCCCTGTAATAACCCACTGATCACCTGTCAATCACCTGCCAATCACCTATCACCCGTCAATCACCCCCTGTCACTGCCACCCAACAATCAGCCCCTAACCTGCCCCTTGCGGGCAATCTGATCACCCCCCCCACACCAATAGATCGCCCGCAGATCCGACATCAGATCACCTCCCAAGTGCAGTGTTTACATCTCTTCTCTCCTCTAGACACCCATCAATCACCCCCTATCACCACCTGTCACTGTTACCCATCAGATCAGACCCTAATCTGCCCCTTGCGGGCACCCAATCACCCGCCTACACGCTCAGATTCCCCTCAGACCCCCCCCCCTTATCAATTCGCCAGGGCATTATTTACATCTGTTCTCCCCTGTAATAACCCACTGATTACCTGTCAATCACCTATCAATCACCCATCAATCACCCGCTGTCACTGCCACCCATCAATCACCCGCTGTCACTGCCACCCATCAATCAGCCCCTAACCTGCCCCTTGCGGGCAATCTGATCACCCACCCACACCAATAGATCGCCCGCAGATCCGACATCAGATCACCACCCAAATCCATTGTTTACATCTATTCTCTCCTCTAAACACCCACTAATTACCCATCAATCACCACCTGTCACTGTTACCTATCAGATCAGACCCTAATCTGCCCCTTTGCGGGCACCCAATCACCCGCCTACACGCTCAGATTGCCCTCAGACCCCCCCTTATCAATTTGCCAGTGCAATATTTACATCTGTTCTCCCCTGTAATAACCCACTGATTACCTGTCAATCACCCATCAATCACCCGCTGTCACTGCCACCCATCAATCACCCGCTGTCACTGCCACCCATCAATCACCCCCTAACCTGCCCCTTGCGGGCAATCTGATCACCCACACCAATAGATCCGACGTCCGATCACCTCCCAAGTGCAGTGTTTACATCTGTTCTCTACCCTAAACACCCACTAATTACCCATCAATCACCCCCTGTCACTGCTACCTATCAGATTAGACCCCTATCTGCCCCTAGGGCACTCAATCACCCGCCCACACCCTCAGAATGCCCTCAGACCCCAGCCCTGATCACTTCGCCAGTGCATTGCTTGCATCTATTCCCCCCTCTAATCACACCTTGAGACACCCATCAATCACCTCCTGTCACCCCCTAGCACACCTACCCATCAGATCAGGCCCTAATTTGCCCCGTGTGGGCTCCTGATCACTCGGCCAAACCCTCAGATCCCCCTCAGACCCCCTTCCGATCACCTCCCCAGTGCATTGATTGCATCTATTTTCCCCTCTAACCGCCCCCTGAGACACCCATCAATCACCTCTTGTCACCCCCCCTAGCACTCCTATCCATCAGATCAGGCCCAATACAACCTGTCATCTAAAAGGCCACCCTGCTTATGACCGGTTCCACAAAATTCGCCCCCTCATAGACCACCTGTCATCAAAATTTGCAGATGCTTATACCCCTGAACAGTCCTTTTGAGACATTTGGTTTCCAGACTACTCACGGTTTTGGGCCTGTAAAATGCCAGGGCGGTATAGGAACCCCACAATAGACCCCATTTTAGAAAAAAAGACACCCCAAGGTATTCTGTTAGGTGTATGACGAGTTCATAGAAGATTTTATTTTTTGTCAAAAGTTAGCGGAAATTGATTTTTATTGGTTTTTTTTTCACAGTGTCATTTTTCACTAACTTGTGACAAAAAATAAAATCTTCTATGAACTCGCCATACACCTAACGGAATACCTTGGGGTGTCTTCTTTCTAAAATGGGGTCACTTGTGGGGTTCCTATACTGCCCTGGCATTTTAGGGGCCCTAAACCGCGAGGAGTAGTCTAGAAAACAAATGCCTCAAAATGACCTGTGAATAGGACGTTGGGCCCCTTAGCGCACCTAGGCTGCAAAAAAGTGTCACACATGTGGTACCGCCGTACTCAGGAAAAGTAGTATAATGTGTTTTGGGGTGTATTTTTACACATACCCATGCTGGGTGGGAGAAATTTCTATGTAAATGGACAATTGTGTGTAAAAAAATCAAAAGATTGTCATTTACAGAGATATTTCTCCCACTTAGCATGGGTATGTGTAAAAATACACCCCAAAACGCATTATACTACTTCTCCTGAGTACGGCGGTACCACGTTTGGCACTTTTTTACACCCTAAGTACGCTAAGGGACCAAAAGTCCAATGAGTACCTTTAGGATTTCACAGGTCATTTTGCGACATTTGGTTTCAAGACTACTCCTCACGGTTTAGGGCCCCTAAAATGCCAGGGCAGTATAGGAACCCCACAAATGACCCCATTCTAGAAAGACACCCAAAGGTATTCCGTACGGAGTATGGGGAGTTCATAGAAGATTTTATTTTTTGTCACAAGTTAGCGGAAAATGACACTTTGTGAAAAAAAAACAATTAAAATCAATTTCCGCTAACTTGTGACAAAAAAAAAATTCTATGAACTCACCATACTCCTAACGGAATACCTTGGGGTGTCTTCTTTCTAAAATGGGGTCATTAGTGGGGTTCCTATACTGCCCTGGCATTTTAGGGGCCCTAAACCGTGAGGAGTAGTCTTGAAACAAAAATGACCTGTGAAATCCTAAAGGTACTCATTGGACTTTGGGCCCCTTAGTGCAGTTAGGGTGCAAAAAAGTGCCACACATGTGGTATCGCCGTACTCGGGAGAAGTAGTATAATGTGTTTTGGGGTGTATTTTTACACATACCCATGCTGGGTGGGAGAAATACCTCTGTAAATGACAATCTTTTGATTTTTTTACACACAATTGTCCATTTACAGAGGTATTTCTCCCACCCAGCATGGGTATGTGTAAAAATACACCCCAAAACACATTGTACTACTTCTCCCGAGTACGGCGATACCACATGTGTGGCACTTTTTTGCACCCTAACTGCACTAAAGAGTCCAAAGTCCAATGAGTACCTTTAGGATTTCACAGGTCATTTTGAGAAATTTCGTTTCAAGACTACTCCTCACGGTTTAGGGCCTCTAAAATGCCAGGGCAGTATAGGAACCCCACAAATGACCCCATTTTAGAAAGAAGACACCCCAAGGTATTCCGTTAGTAGTATAGCGAGTTCATAGAAGATTTTATTTTTTGTCACAACTTAGCGGAAATTGATTTTAATTGTGTTTTTTCACAAAGTGTCATTTTCCGCTAACTTGTGACAAAAAATAAAATCTTCTATGAACTCACCATACTCCTAACGGAATACCTTGGGGTGTCTTCTTTCTAAAATGGGGTCATTTGTGGGGTTCCTATACTGCCCTGGCATTTTAGGGGCCCTAAACCGTGAGGAGTAGTCTTGAAACGAAATTTCTCAAAATGACCTGTGAAATCCTAAAGGTACTCATTGGACTTTGGGCCCTTTAGTGCAGTTAGGGTGCAAAAAAGTGCCACACATGTGGTATCGCCGTACTCAGGAGAAGTAGTATAATGTGTTTTGGGGTGTATTTTTACACATACCCATGCTGAGTGGGAGAAAGATCTCTGTAAATGGACAATTGTGTGTAAAAAAAAAATTAAAAAATTGTCATTTACAGAGATATTTCTCCCACCCAGCATGGGTATGTGTAAAAATACACCCCAAAACACATTATACTACTTCTCCTGAGTATGGCAATACCACATGTGTGGCACTTTTTTGCAGCCTAACTGCGCTAAGGGGTCCAAAGTCCAATGAGCACCTTTAGGCTTTACAGGGGTGCTTACAATTTAGCACCCCCCAAAATGTCAGGACAGTAAACACACCCCACAAATGACCCATTTTGGAAAGTAGACCCTTCAAGGTATTCAGAGAGGGGCATGGTGAGTCCGTGGCAGATTTCATTTTTTTTTTTGTCGCAAGTTAGAAGAAATGGAAACTTTTTTTTTTTTTTTTTTTTTGGGTCACAAAGTGTCATTTTCCGCTTACTTGTGACAAAAAATATCTTCTATGAACTCATTATGCCTCTCAGTGAATACTTTGGGATGTCTTCTTTCCAAAATGGGGTCATTTGGGGGGTATTTATACTATCCTGGAATTCTAGCCCCTCATGAAACATGACAGGTGGTCAGAAAAGTCAGAGATGCTTGAAAATGGGAAAATTCACTTTTTGCACCATAGTTTGTAAACGCTATAACTTTTACCCAAACCAATTAATATACACTGAATGGGTTTTTTTTAATCCAAAACATGTTTGTCCACATTTTTCGCGCTGCATGTATACAGAAATTTTACTTTATTTGAAAAATGTCAGCACAGAAAGTTAAAAAAATCATTTTTTTGCCAAAATTCATGTCTTTTTTGATGAATATAATAAAAAGTAAAAATCGCAGGAGCAATCAAATAGCACCAAAAGAAAGCTTTATTAGTGACAAGAAAAGGAGCCAAAATTCATTTAGGTGGTAGGTTGTATGAGCGAGCAATAAACCGTGAAAGCTGCAGTGGTCTGAATGGAAAAAAAGTGGCCGGTCCTTAAGGGGTAGAAAGCCCTAGGTCCTCAAGTGGTTAATGTGGACCTGAACTCTTGCACTGGACTGAAGAAATACATAGAGAAATGCACCCTGTACATATTTAGAGAGTTTAGCCTGTTTAAAGAGACACTGAAGTCTCTTAAAAATCATTATTTTTTATTTATTTTTTTTAATAACAAAATCCTCTTAACATATTAGCCCTAACTAAACCGCTGCATCTCCGAGGCTGTAATCTATCTAAATCTCCCCAAACGCGCCCTCCCTCTCCCCTGCAAAATCCACATCTTTCTTGGTCGTGGATTTTGCTGCCCTCTATTCTTCCGTGTGAGGCAGAGCTATGAGCTGCAGCCCTGCCTCACATGCGTCTGCCAGCGGCGGATCTCCGCCTCTCCCCCGCCCCTCTCAGTGAAGGAAGACTGAGAGGCGGCGATCCGGGCTGACAGACGCGCTGAGAGGCAGAGCTGCGACTCATAGCTCTGCCTCTCACGGAAGCGCTGCCCGGATTGCCCCCCAGGGAGTTTCGGGGGATTTAGTTTGATTAGAGTTGCAGGGATGCGGCGGTTTAGGTAGGCCTATTAAGTTAAAGTGCATTTTGTAATAAAAAACTTTTTTTTTTTTTTTTTTTTTTTTTTGGGGACTTCAGAGTCTCTAATTCATGTGTGTCTAATCGCAAGTTGTAATTTGATCCTCCCCTGTGTCACATGACTACCTATGGCAGATAAGCCCATTTGAAAGCACAGGCTGTAAACAATATGTCTGCTTCCATTAATCAGGTAGAAAGCAACAAGTAAAAACTGTGCAAATTGAATTTAGGATTTTTATCAGCTGTAACAAATGCATGTTTTTTGTTTAAAGGTTATTATGGTGTTGTGTATCTTTTACAGCAGAGAGGAAGTTCTGAGCTTAGGTCCACTTTAAGAACATGTAAGGGTCTTTTCACACTGTGTTCGTTGCAATGAACAAGAAAATCGCATCCCAGTGTGATGCAGTTGTATTTGTATGGTATGTTCACAACGTGTGGGAAGCCGCGGGTTCCATCGGAGTAACTCATAACACGCTGTGTGTTTACCAGATGACCTGAACATTTTTACAGCGGCAGTGAAACATACTTTTGATGTACCTGAATGCTGATCATTTGGCCTCGGCAGCTTTCTCTGTAAGGCCTGGGGCCCACCAGTTTGTTTTTTTTTGGTGGTTTTTTTTTTGGGGGGGGGGGGGGTGTTTTTGGGATCACCAGCAGTCCCACAAATTGATACCCTGATACGAGTGGATGGATGGGAGGTCTAGAAGCACTCTTTGAGTGATTGTGCTGCAATACAAGACTTGGGATGACTGCAAAATTGCTTTTGATTTCCGTGTGTGTGTGGGGGGGGGGGGGGGGGGGGTTGCAGCAGATCTCCCCACTATGACTAATTTTATGATGGCAGCGCGTTAAAGGCTGGTCCTTTTACTGTGGCTCTTGCCGTGTTGAACTTTGAGGGCAATTTTGAGGTTTTGATAAAGTTTGAGCTACTTGCTTTGTCTTCTGATGTCAGGACTCTGGTGCATAGCCCCGCCCCTAGCACAAAAGGAAACAGAAGGTCCTTTGACCTCTTGTGCCAGGGGGCTGGGGCTACATGTAGACTTGCCTACCTACTCCTTCCTTGCCTCATGCTGCCTCGCCTAGTATGGATGCAGAGACCAGGCCACAACCTCACCAGAGAGCTGTGAGAGGCCTCTGAATCAGGAAGTCCAGAAAAATACCAGGGATCAGCAAAAACCTTGATAGTGGCAGCAGCTTGCACTGCTGATAGTGCAAGAATGTATAGCATGGACTGGACAAATTGTCAAGGAATTCAGCAGCCAGTCTTTCCGATTGAGGAGCCAGCTCCATTGACAACTATCTGGGTCCTTTCACACTGCGCCCATTGTGTTTTTTTGAAGTGGGCAACATGATGCAATTCTATTTCTATGCTGCGTTCATCAGCAGTGTAATGAAGGGGGTTCAGGCGAATGCCCAACATGCTGTGCATTTACCGGACAACATGCGTTTTATAATGGCACTCTATGCTTCACATCACACTTCTACCGCGTGATGCGACCTGTCGACACTGTTGTGATCCTATTGCAACGTGCTTAATGTGAATAGACCCACTAATGTAGTGGCCACTAACGATACAATTTGCAGAACAATAGTTTACAAACTATTTTTCGTATGAATAATTGGAAATAATCATTTGGGACAACTAAGGGACAAAAATTCCTAACCAAGTGCATAAATCGCTTTAGCAAATGCAGAGGAAGATATATTATACACTTAATGGCAATGACAGTTTCCAGATGTTATAGGCAGCTATTGTATGTAAAATCAACCTAGTATTCAGCAGTTACTAGTTAGTTTAGCAACATGGTAAGACAATCATTTTACAGCCAATAGGATTGCAAGAATAGATTGCAAAAGTTTGTACAATGAGACACTTTTCCTTTCACTCTGATACATTTAATTTCCTTCTGAGAAGCAGAAAGGATATATGGTGCTCATTGCAAGTCTTCCTGTCACTGCCTGCTATTCCACATGAACTTTATATTCTGTTTTAAAATGCAGCACGATGCAGTACTGTTCTTGCTGCTCTGTCTCTTTACATTGCAGTCAGTGGGGAGCAGAGAGGGATGCAGGCTCTCTTGTAGCCAGTCTTCTCTCTCTGTTCAGTCACTCTTTTCTGGGTTAGCGCAGGGGCCATTGAAAATAGAATGAAGATTGAAAGAAACCCCCAGAATTTTTCTAAAGAGGGATTCAGGACCGGGGGAAAAAAATGAACTCTGCTGTGAAATAATCCTGTCTTTTGTGAAGGAACAAAGACACACATGCCATTATTACAGGTTGTGTGATTGAGATTTACATTTCCTGCGATCACTCCTTATTCTCTGGATTCTGTCAGTTCGGGAGATCAGTCAGGCCTCTTACATCTTCTTGCAATTTTGAGTGCCAACAATCCGTTTTATTTAGGGAGGTATTAAAAGTGTATCTCCACCTTTTGGTTTGAACAGAGTGTAAATATAAGTTCATTTATTTTGATAAACCAAATTATATATGTGGTCAAAAGTACCCTGTTTCAGAAATTGATGCTTTTCATGGATATTTAAAGGACAACTAAAATGAAAGTTACATGGAGGCTGCCATATTTACGTCCTTTTAAAGAGGAGATCCTGATGCCATTTCCTCCCTTACTCTCCTCTGTCTATTTCTCATGCTGAGACAATGCACTTTCTATAGTGAAGGGCAGGAAGCCCTTCACTATAGAAAGTGCATTGTGCCCTTCACTATAGAAAGTGCATTGTCTCAGCATGAGAAATATTGGCCAATCGGAGAGGAACAGAGGTGTGGGAGAGGAAAACTGGAGAGAAAGAGGCTTTAGCCAATCGGGCTGCATTAGTTAAGTCTGAGGGGAAGAAGAGAAGCAAAAAAGGACAACCCAGCATGCTTTGCAACTTCCTTTTTGTGTACCAAATGTTGTGTGTTCCCAAATAAGCCATGTAAACTGGGGAATGACCATTTATCAACAAGAAAAGTAATAGTGATTTTAACTTTTGGATTGCTTGGTTAGCATCCTTATTACTTGTTTACCAGATAAAAATAAAGAATTGATTTTTTTATTTAATACCAGACACTTACACTTTAAGCAATACCAGCTGCCTTGCTACCCTGCTGATCCTCTGCCTCTAATGCTGGGAATACCCGGATCATTTTTTAGGTAATTAGATAATTTCCAACATGTTCGATCTCCCTTTCGATTCGTTCGCCGCCCGGTTTCTGATAGAAGTGAATGGAAAAAAGATAAGAAAAACGAGCGGAAGATAAGAGAATCGAGTGGCAAAAACTATCAAGAGGAGAAATGCACGGCAGAAACGAACAGTGTATCCCCCACATAATACTTTTAGCCATCCGCCCTGAATAAGCATGCAGCATATCAGGTGTTGCTGACATTGTCAGATCTGACAAGATTGGCTGCATGTTTTGTTTCTGGTGTGATTCGGACACTATTGCAGCCAAATACACCAACAGGGTTGCCAGGCAACTTGTATTGTTTTAAGGGAAATAAATATGGCAGCCTTCATATACCTCTCACTTCAGTTGTACTTTAAGGTCAGCATCGGAGCTATCAAGTCATCTGTTCTTGTATCTGCAGAATGTGCACAAAGAGATCTCCAAATCTCATGTAGGAAGATGTTTTTATGCTCACTAGTCATAAGTCCATAACATTCTCCACAGAGCAGTGTACTACGGAACAGGAGAACTGGGTGCCATCCTTCGCAGCCATGGAAAATTGCGGTTACACGACACTGAGATGGTGTGATCGGGTCTGCCCGATAGCAGCTAAATCTAATACTTCATGTAGTGCTTTCAGGTAATGGTGAATCAGCTATTACTTTGGCTAGTAGTTCTTTTGGGTGCTGGGGGGTTATTGTTGAGCATTAAGAGGGGTGGGTCAATGTTGGGTATTAGGAGATGGGTTTAATGTGAAAATAGAAGGGGGTCAGTGTTGAGTATTAGGAGATGGGGTTAATGTGATAATAGGACAGGGATAGTGTTGGGTATTAGGAGGTGGGGTTAGTGTTGGGTATTAGGAGATGGGGTTAGTGTGAGAATAGGACGGGGTTAGTGTTGGATATTAGGAGATGGGGTTAGTGTTGGGTATTAGGAGATGCAGTTAGCAGCACATAACAGATTTTATAATTGACTTCTTCTGGTAACATGCATGATTCAAAGCTCTGTACCATGTCACCAGTCATTTGTAACATAGGTGTCTGGTATCGCTTTACTCACGATGGTTCAGAATCTGCCACTTCCATACTTGTGTGGATGTGCCCATTGCCTGATCATCGCAGCATGTTGCTTCGTGCATATAATTTGTTGCTATGCAAGGTGCACGGCATGAACATACCTTAAAGAGACTCCGTAACAAAAATTGCATCCTGTTTTTTATCATCCTACAAGTTCCAAAAGCTATTCTAATCTGTTCTGGCTTACTGCAGCACTTTCTACTATCACAGTCTCTGTAATAAATCAATGTATCTTTCCCCTGTCAGACTTGTCGGCCTGTCTGGAAGGCTGCCAAGTTCTTCAGTGTTGTGGTTCTGCTATGAACTCCCCCTTCCAGGCCCCTCTATGCACGCTGGCTGTGCATTATTTATTTAGGGCAGCTTCTCTCTTCTCTCTTATCTTTTACAAGCTGGATAAATCGTCCTCTGAGCTGGCTGAGCTTTCACATACTGAAGAATTACAGACAAGGGCAAAGCTGTTTGCAGGAAGAAACGAGCAGCCTGAAACTTCAGTGCTTGAGAACAGGGGGAAAGAAACACACAAATGATCTCTTGAGATTCAAAAGGAAGGCTGTATACAGCCTGCTTGAGTATGGATGTATTTTCTATGCGTGGACATACTGTACATCAACCTACTTCCTATTTTGGTGGCCATTTTGTTTGTTTATAAACAAACTTTTTAAAACTGTTTTTAACCACTTTTAATGCGGCGAGGAGCGGCGAAATTGTGTCAGAGGGTAATAGGAAATGTCCCCTAACGCACTGGTATGTTTACTTTTGTGCGATTTTAACAATACAGATTCTCTTTAAGGCTGGATTCACGCTGCAAATTGGCGTTAGCGGTGCAGTGCATGGCGCCCGCCGTACTGCAAATCTAAAAAAAGTTTGTAGATGTAATTTTACTATTTGGCCACAAGAAGTTCTTGCGTATAACTTCCCTATGCGTAGTATTACTATGCAAGCAGGAAGCAATGCGTGGACGTGTAAGTATCGGCTTTTGTGAATGAGGGCGCCATCTCATTGACGGGGACTTAGATCAATTAATGGAAACGGTGTTCCCATTAATTGATCTCCGGGCTAGCGATAGGTGGCGGTAACGAGTGTGGGAGTGCATGGCAGGGAGGGTCGTAGTAGCTACGCCCCTACAAGAAGATATGGGGAAATGCAGGGACGTAGTTGCTCGCCTCGGGGGAGGGGAAGTTGTTAAAATACAGGAAAAAAACATAAAGTAATTTCTCCAAGAGTAAAATGTGCTATAAATTTATTTTCTCCTATGTTGCTGTCACTTGCAGTAGGTAGTAGAAATCTGACATGTTTTGGACTAGCCCATCTCCTCATGGGGGATTCTTTGGGTTGTCTTTATCTTCAAAATAACTCAGTGAATGGCAGTGGCTCAGTCCATTTGCCAGACTACTGTGCAAAGAATTAGAGATGGCCTGCATCACTGAATAAGTGCTGGCTTACTGAACAGGAAGAGCTGAGATTCGAACCCTGGTCTCCTGTGTCAGAGGCAGAGCCAGTACCCTCTGCAGCCAATTACACGCAGGGCAGTTTCTAGGCTAAATTTCACCCAGGGCGAGGGTGTAAAAATTGCACCCCTTCCCCCACCCCGTGGACTCGCGAACCCTTACTCTTACTCTTTAGGGACAGTCAAAGGTCACAAGTAAATCTGCCTACTTACTAGTGACCAGCCGCTTATCCAGGAGGAAGCAAAAAACCAGGAAAACACAAAGGCGAAGAGAGCCCAGAAAGCCGATTCCTCCATGGGCGCTGCGTACTGACAGCCTGCAGTACCGCTACAGGACATCAGGTGTCATCACGCGGTGGTGTTGTGATGATGACTTGATGTCTGATGCAGGCAGCCCAGGAGGAGTCAAGAAGGGTGATCGAGCTGGTAATCTTCTACCATTTGGCTGCAACACGAGTCACTAGCTCACTAGCGGTTATGTCCGTCTGCCTGCGCCCCCTTCTTCGACTTGGCGGTCGCCCTGCCCGCACTGCCCAAGAAACAGCCCTGATTACACGGGTATATCTACCCCCAGATTTGTGGGTGTGTTCTTGGTGGAGCAGTACAGTACAACTGCATAGTGGTGTTTCTGACAGTATTTAGTCAGAGCTCTCAAAAGGTTACATGCTAGGCCATCATTAACTTGCCTGATATAGACATCTTTTAGGGGCAGTGAGTTGCTACACTAGTTTATAGGAAATTTTTCTGTACTGACTGCTTCACATAGTCAACATCTCATGTCTGTAGATATCTTCACTGCAGTAGCATCAGATTTATATACATTCAACAAAGCTATGGAAACAAATACATAAAAGTACTGTTACTTTTGTTGCGCTGCATGTGCCTTGCTGCCCAGTGTGTTACGCCTGAATTGGAATTATTACAAAAGCAGAAGCTCATTTAGGCATTTCTTTAGCCCTTTAGATGTGTAGGTGGTGACCTGCTTTCTGCTTTTTATGATAGTAGGGGTGCATGTGCTGTAGTGATTGTGCTTTTGCTGTGTACTGAGATCACGTACATCTCATTGTATGGCAGCTGGAGAAAGGAGTAATTGTTAGCAGCAGGCGTGCCAACAGAAACGTCCCTTCTGGTTAGGTCTTCAGGAACAAGGTTTGATGGTTGAAGCAGGTCTTGAATTTGCGCTGTAATTCAGCAGCAGCTGAACCTACAGCACTGGATGGGAAGTCACTGCCCAGAACACCCACTGGTGTATTGGTGTTACTGGGGTGGAAAAATGAAGAGTAGCTTGAAGTGTAAATACTATTTGCAGAAGGCCCTCGGTGTAAAGCACTGTATACATGGCTAACTAAAGTCGGCTGGGGCGGCCGATAACGACCGCCTCCACCAATAATCGGTTATGTGTACAGTGGCCCCTGGCGGATCAACCTAGCCAAGCAGCGGCTAACTCCAACTTTTGTTCATGCTTCCGCCCGCCCCCTCCCCCACCACCACATGAAGTCACACATGTGCTTCTCCGTCATCTCTCCGCCCCCGCATAGTGCCAGAACGTGTTGTCAGCTACTCAGCTGTCGCATACTTGTACAGGCCAGCCAGCTATGTCACTCAAGGGTCCCAATCCCCGACAGGCAACATTCATCAAAGGTTTGTATGTGCCTTTAAAGCCGACAGGCTTCATATTTACTGAAAGTCTTTTGTTAAAGCGGATCCGAGATGAAAAACTAACTAGAACGAGTAACTTTCCTATATATCTTATCTAGCTGCAAACAGCTTCAATAGAATATGATTATTTCTTCCTGTGATACAATGACAGCAGCCATGTTGTTTGTAAACATTACACACAGCAAGCTTATCTGCATCTTGAGCACTCAGCCTGTGAAAAAAAACCTAACCCCCCTCCTCCCTTCTGCCTCTGAAAGCTCTGGCTAGTAATACCTCCCCATCCTCCTGCTCAGGCTGAGCTCCCATGTGCCCTTGCTACTCCTTGAAAATGCCTTGGCTCTCTGAAAACCTGTGGGCAAGGCTTGTTTAGTTTATAGGGAATAAGAGTATTACAACAAAAACAAAAAAGTATTTGCCATGAGGAATGCCCTATAAACAACAATAGGAAAGGAACACAATTATGCAATGAGTAAAAGTTCATCTCGGATCCACTTTAATTTAAGGCTAGGTTCACAGTGCTCATTTGCATTGCAGAATAATTCTGCATGTCAACTCTCTGCCCATCCAATGCTATGGGCCTGTTCACAGTACTGTGCTGTAACTTATGTTCTAACTCGCTGCATGCAGGCTTTGTGTTTTTAAGTTTATGCCCAGTCTCTCTCTATTGCAGTTCACACCCATGACTTATACATTATGCAACTCACCATGGTGAACCTATGGTGTTTGTATGTTCTCTTCTGAAGCACTCTAGTTACATACATTTACTCTGTGTGAAGTCCCATTCATCAGATATCTTCACTTCCTGTCTGTAGACTTGCTGACAGGAAGTAAGTCTACATCGGAATGTTGTCCTGGTTATAGTGCACCAGTGGAGATATCATCTTTTTAGTTGCAATCTACATATGACACATTTGTAATATTATGAGCCTCCGAGGAAATGAGTCACCAAAATGTGCCAGGCATGGACATATATGTTGTAATGTGGATGCAATTTTCTTATGGCTGCTTAAATATGGAATTATGTTAATGTTATGTATACGGCATTGAATGATTACACAGCTTTCAATTTTTTTTTTTTTAATCTAATTAAAACTTCTGTTTTGATTGTTTCTGATATACCATGCTAAGAGAACTACCCATAGCCTTTTGGTTGGCTTTTCTGCTGGCTTTAATTGGTCTTGGATAAAAGTTGACATTTTACAAATATTTTGTACTAATATTGGCATCCTATTGTGCATTATATCCATTCACTATATGTACATTTTATGGTTTGTGTGTTTTCTCCTGTAGTCACATTAGGGTTCACATTAAACCGGAGATTCGGAAAGTGCATCTTGCCGTTTCCATCCACCATGTATGCATAGTCACCCATCTGCTCACCGTCTAGCTCGTGTCTGGTAACTTCCGATATTCCCATCGTCCACGCTGTCCTCCGCCTCTGTTCAATCCACAGACCAGGAAGCATAGGGCTTCCTGTTGGTTTGTAGGGGGGAAAAAGTGAATTTGACCTAGCAACATGGAGGATTCACATTGGTCTACTATGAACCATTGAGAATTTTCTCTTTTGTAGGAGGATTCCCATTGGTTCTTTTGTAAGCCAATGGGGTGCCCCATGCTCCTGGGCTCAGATCCCCTGCAGTAGTGGAAATGAAAACCCAGGGGACAGGTAAGCAATCTGCATGTGGCGACCAGCCTTTTAGGGACGGACACCATCCGTTCCTATAGGCTTTCATTGTGTCCGATTTTTGGTGTTTGTGGCGCGTTTATGGGACAGTCTCATGAAAATGCAGCAAGTTGGAAGGTTGCAATTGCAATCCCATCCATGGGTACTCAGTTCGAGTTCCATTTGACAGTGTAAACGAATCCTATTAATAACTTAGGCTGCATCTACAGCACAATTTCGTGTTTAACTTTGTACCTGAAAACGCAGCATTTTAAGCTCAGTGTGAACCGAACCTGGGTTTTATTTTTTTTATTTTTTTGTTGTTTTCCCTAAAATTGTCACAAATGAATGCTTCAGGCCATGAAAATGTAGCGCAGGGTTTTGCAAACCAGTAGTGTTCTGTGGGACCCTTTTAGTGCTTTTGGGACGTTTGACCACTTCTGCGTGACAAAATAGTCCCTCTTCACCATTGTCTTTGAACAAAATGGTCCCAGTGCACTGCTGATGCAATTGATGCAATGAATTGATGTAATATGTGGCACATCAACAAGCTCTTTTATTGGTCGTCGTCTTCTTTGGATGTGTAGGGGGCAAAGGAGGGCACTTCTAACTAAACAAATTTGGGGGAGGCATTTCACGGTGCACATTCAATGCCCACTGACACCAATAGATGGGCATGTTGGGCGTGCTGAAGCCCACTGATCACTTTGGTGGTAGGGGATGATTATGCATTTTAGCCACTGATGCCATTGGTTATGAGATATTGACTGACTGGGGTGACTGCTGCATTTGTTAATGGGGAGTAGTGACTGCTGCATTTTGTAGCGGGGAGTAGTGACTGCTGCAATTGTAGCGGGGAGTAGTGACTGCTGCATTTGTCATTTGGGGACTGTTGATTATTGAACAGTACACTAATACAAGCACCAAAATGAATTACTTTAACATTTAACTTGAAAAGATTTAACCATTATTGGTGTATACATATAATAGCTTCTGTAAAAGTATTAGTAGTTGTAGGTATAATTTTCATGCTGGGGTTCCCAGAGATCCAAACATTTTCAGAAGTGTTCCTCCAGGTAAAAACAGTTTGAGAAAGACTTATCTAGTGTGTGTACAAAACTTCGTTTGATGTGAATACTAAAGTGTTCTCTAAAACACTATGAAAAATGTCATGTATGAATGTGTAATAGTATACCACAGGGTGTTGTGCAATAGCTGCTATTATGATTCTTATTACTTTGCAGTACTTGGGTGGCCAGTTTGCTCAGTTGTGAATTGTGCTGCTGTGTAGATAATCTGATTCAGCTCTTTCTGATCCCCAGAGTAAAAGGTGTTATTTTTAGTCTATAGTGAGTGCTCTGTAATGTGTACACAAACACTGGAATCACACCCAGCTGCACATAAACTTGGCAAGGTGCAGATTCATGAAGATGGATGTGTTTACAGAAACCTATGCTGCTAGTACATTCATACCATTTCCTCTTTTATTTCCTGTGGCCAGTAGTTAATAATTCCCCCAATTTGAGATACTGCAGTTGTGCACTGTCTATAGTGAATAGGAAACATTGATTACTAAAAATTGATATATTTTTTTCTGATCTGTGATAAACTGGCATGTGTTCATATGTGCTACAATAATAGTAAAGCAGGGGTTTCTCCAGAAATTAATTTAGCTGTGTAGCGTGACACTGAGGTGGGGGAATATGGGGGGGGGGGTGCCAAGGAGGGGTTGTGTCCACTAGTGGGTGTTATCTCATGCAACATATATAGTTAAGGTGGCCATACACTGGTCGATTTGCCATCAGATTCGACCAACAGACAGATCCCTATCTGATCGAATCTGATCAGAGAGGGATCGTATGGCTACCTTTACTGCAAACAGATTGTGAACCGATTTCAGCCTGAAACCGTTCACAATCTGTTGTGGTTGTGGTGGTGCTGCTGCCCCCCCCCCCGGCCGCATACATTACCTGCTCCGCCGGCGCGACTCCCGGGTCTCTCTCAGCTCTTCTCCGTCTCCGCTCTGGTCTCCGGCCCCGGCATGCTTCACTTCTTCCTGCCCGGCAGGAAGTTTAAACAGTAGAGCGCCCTCTACTGTTTAAACTTCCTGCCGGGCAGGAATAAGTGAAGGCATGCCGGAGACCAGAGCGGAGACGAGCGGGGGCAGTCGCGCCGGCGGAGCAGGTAATGTATGTGGCTCTATTGCGTCGGTCGTCGGGCACTCGAACGCCGCTAGCGATGCTCTCTTTACCCGCGGGCGATCGACGGTTATTTTTCGCACGGCGCGATCGACTGGATCGGACGAAATGGATCGAAATTCGGCGTGAAGCGCGAACGATTGGCAGCAGATTCGATCCCAGTGATCGAATCTGCTGTCGAAACGGCTGTAAATCGGGCCAGTGTATGGCCAGCTTTAGTGTGAGGGGGGCACCCTATGAAGCTACATTTAATAAAAAATAAAAATCCTGCCTGCTGAATGAAGCAGACTAGTTTTAGTTGCTGTCCACTCTGTGCAGAATCTGAATTGATTTCCTTATTTTTATGTGGGGAAAAAAGTGGATTTTTTTTTCTTTAAAGAGTAACTGTCAGGCTGCAAAGGCTAATTTAAACCTATATTCTCCTGTGTTAAACAGTTTAGAAGGAAGCCAAAAAGGCAATACTGAAGTTAAAAATCTCTCTTACTTTTAATGTGTGCTTATCAGCAAAGCTGTTAGACCCAAGCTCTCAAAAGGACGAAAGGCTGCATACCATACTGCAAAGCATTCTGGGGCTGCTTGGGTCCTCCCCTCGGCTGCTGGTGAGAAAGTACAGGCTCATGTTACAACAGCTTAGCACTGAAAAATCTCAGGGCAGAGTACACTGCAGGAGTCCACTATTGTTCCTAGCCACATGGCTAATCAATATTCACTGCACAGTAGTGTTATTCATTAAGGATCTTTTGTGTGAGTGAATCATCAGGAAGCAGGCAGGACATGAGGACACATTTGGCTTCATAGGAGACAGACAAACATGGAACCTGCCATGAGCTGTCAGGAGCATCATTCTCTGCAAATACTATATAAAAATTCTGTGAAATCCAAACGTGGACAGTGAAATGCATATGTAATGTAAGTACAGCCAATCTCTAGCTACTGATGTGTTTTTTTTTTTCTCTGAGACCCTATACCTAACAGCTCCTCTTTAAAACTATGACTGGACATGTTATCATGGCAATATATTTGGTTGCTGGAAAAGCCCTCTTTTTATGTCTAACAGAAGCAGTGCGCCGTTGCATGGTGTATCGGTACTATACACAGTGCAATGCAAGTGTCATTCCATTGATAGGACAGATCAATCCTTTTATCTCTGTTATGTGTGTTTTACATAAATGTCCTATTACGTGCTAGAATGTCGTAGTGATTTGTGTCGCAGAGGTTAATCACCACAGCATTCTCCATCTACTATATTGTAGTAACTCAGTTGCTAAGTCTCTGGCAGTTCCCTGCTGAATCGCTAGCGGCTGAAATACTTCCGCATTTCGTGTTCGTAACAGATACGTTACCTGTTGGTTTCTGATACATGATGGATAGAGGATTTCCTTTTTTTGACAAGTTTTCAATTTCTGGAATGATTCGCTTTACAGGGATGGAATCCAGTCTGTCATATTTTGCTGAAAGTAACACTATATATTAGGTGTTTATTTCTGTATCTGGCAGTATGGTTGTATAATGTACTGCCTTATTACTTCAGTGACACTGACTGTTTTCATTGAGTCCCTGTTAAGCCTTGATGAGTGGTAGTGTTCGGCTGGGCTCCCTGGCTTGAATGGCCTCTCCCTAGCCATGTCGCATCCTTGCTTGCATTTGCCACACTGGGGACACTGTCACCTGGCCTCTGCACTGCTATGGAGGCCAGGCAGATGTTGCCTAAGGAGATGAATGGGGGAGATAATGGCTAAATTCATGGTGGGATTCTGATCCATCTTTGGGGTCTCTCTAAAGCCTTATAGAGTCCCTTTTGTGACAACAACCAGTGCTGCTGAAGTAGTTGGGCTGTATACTTCACAGCATTCATGCCAGATAGAGAACAATTGACCCAATGCAAGATCACTTTAACCTTATAATGGCAACAGAAAGACCTGTGCAGTGTACACCCTCCTATGCACGGTGAGCGATATGCAAGGACATTGGACATTGCAGAGAAAAGCATTGTATAATGTTCCCAGTGTTACACTGCTGTGCGATGCCTTTTGCACTGTTCTGTATGGGTTAGCAGTGTACCAGATAGCCTCACAGGTTGGCATGTGTTGTTTGTAACATACAGCCACCATACACCCTCATTGTGCACAAGCTGTAACGAAAAAGTCTTGTATTATTTTTCAGAGTAATGAGCAACCAGTGTGGGCTGCTTTTGTCCCAAGTGTCCTGGCACCCCTGTGAACATAAAGGTGCCCATACACACATCTGCATCCCCTCATGTGGCAAAACAGAAACCATTCCCTCCACACACAGCACATCGATCTCAATAGATTTCAGCTGTGCGTCTGAACTGCTATCAATGAAGTAACAAACTTTGGCTGAAAGGTATCTTTGGAATTTCTATGGTGCTAACAGAATTCTGTGTTAATTTTAGCTGGACTCCTCTCTCTCTATTGGATGAATCTGCAGTGCTAGAAAGCAAATGCTTCTCTTGTCCTGAGGCAGTTGCATAAAATTGGCTTTCTCTTCTGACCTTACCATGAAAATTGTAATACGAGTATATGGAATCCTTTATATTATTGTAACCAGAGGATCACCATTACAGCCAGACTCCTTTTAGGTCAGCAATGGCAGCCTCCTGTCGTCTCATGTTTTTGCACCTAACCCTTTTACAAAGCGCAGTCAAGCAGCTGAGAGGCATGTCAGCTGAAAATGATCATGAAAGCTTTCAGGAGTACAATAAGTTGTTCAATGATCTGTACACAGTTAAGAAAAAAAAATCCTCCAAAAATTCAGGTATTGCCTGTAGTATGCTTATTGCCACTACATATTGCCTGTAGTATATTTATTATTTATTGTATTTATAAAGCGCCAACATATTACGCAGCGCAGGACATTAGTTTAGGTTACAGACAATATTTAGGGGTGACCTACTGCAATATGACAATACAGAAATACAAAAAAAACAGATCACACAGCACAGTATGAGTACCAGGTAATGCTTTGTCAGTCACTGGATGGGAGCATGGAGATTAGGCAAGTTAGGTTCACTCAAATGCATAGCATGGGTGCACAGTAATGGAGGTGCATGATCAGGTAGGACACAAAAGGAGGAGGACCCTGCCCAAAGGCTTACAATCTAGAGGAAGAGAGGTAGGGGACCAGAGTTCAGCTACGGGTTTAGAGCACTTGTGAGGGGTGGTAGGTCAGAGTGAAAAGGTGAGTTTTGAGGGCCTTCTTGAAGATGTTGGCGGGGGGCTGCCCTAATGGATGGAGGTAGGGAGTTCCATAGTGTTGAAGCAGCTCTTGAGAAGTTCTGGAGGCGTGCATGGGACTGGGTAATGCGTGGGGCGGTCAGGCGAAGTTCACTGGAAGAACGGAATGAGTGGCTAGGTGTGTACCTCTGAGTAAGATCAGAAATGTAGGTTAAACAGGTTTTGTGGACATATTTGTAGGCCAGACACAGTATCTTGAATCTGATTCTTGACTGGATAGGAAGCCAGTGGAGGGATTCACTGAGGGGAGCCGCCCTGGTGGAGCGATGGGAGGAGTGGATAATTCTGGCTGCCGCATTCATGGACAGCAGTGGGGCAATTCAGGTCATAGGGAGACCAGACAGAAGAGCATTGCAGTAGTCAAGACGGGAGATTATGAGGACACGGATGAGGAGCTTGGTGGTGGCAGAGGTCAGGAAAGGGCGGATCTTGCAGATGTTACGAAGGTGGAAGTTGCAGGACTTTGTGAGGTTTTGGATGTGGGGAGTGAAGGAGAGTGCGGAGTCCAGGGTGACACCCAGACAGCGGGCTTGAGAGGTAGGGCGACTAGTGTGGTTAATAGTGACGTACATCTGGGAGGTTCAGGAGGTTCATAAATTCAGTTTTGTCTAGATTTAGTATATATGGTGAATCGTCTTTGCCAGTACAGTGGCTTTAGCTGTATACCCCAGTACTGTCTGTACGGTATACTGTAATTTTTGGCGTGTAAGACGCACCTAGGTTTAGAGGGCAAGAACCGGGGGGGGGGAAATATAACCTGGTGCGTCCATATTCCAGGAGCGTCTTATATTCTCCCTCAATTATTGTGTCCCTTTCTGTCCCCATGTGTCCTTCTCTGTTCTGCTCCCTTGTGTGTCCTCTGCTCCTCTTTCCTTCCCCCCCCCCCCCCCAAATTGTCTCCCACTTGCTCCCACTGCCGCGCATGACTTAGAGATCTGTGCTCTAAGTATGGAGCCCCCGTCTTAATTTTCCCGCTGGCTCCTGGACTGGACAGACTGGCTTCTGTGTTCCATGTTCATTTAACCACCCCTGTTGTTTTAAGAACTTTTGACCTAGTATGTTTTTGAATAAGTGATTTGTAAAATGAACTACTGCATTGTTGTTGAATGGTTTCTTCTCAGTGTGTGTTTTTGATACAAATGTCTTGGCCACAGCCACATAAATGCTTTTATTCCTTTGAGTTACTTAAATTAAAACTTTTGTCCTCCTCTCATTCCCAGCTTTTATGTGGCGCTCGTAAAGATGAGGCTCAGGACGCGGAAGGGGTCTCCGCGCAGCAGTCACGGGCCTGCCGGGCGAACTGCTCGCACCAAGAGGAAGCACTCTGAGGAGGAAGAGGAGGAGGAGAGCTCGCCTCTGGGAGACAAGCTGCCTAAATCAGAAACCGGTTTACTTTCTACCCTAAAAAATTTCATCAAAGGCAGCACAACAAAGGTTAGTGTGGTTATAGTGGGTTGTGGTTGGATGAATACTTTTCACATGTTTACAGCCAGCAGTCCCATGTCCATCTTGAGTGTATGTGTTAACTAGGGTGGTCAGTTAGATGCAAATAATTCTGAGTTAATGTAGGATTAAACAAATTCTGTAGTCAAATTTATGCAGCTTGAAAATGAACCAATGGAATCTCGCCAAGGTGGAATTTGCTTAGTCCAGTGATGGCTAACCTTGGCACTCCAGCTGTGACAAAACTACAAATCCCATCATGCCTTTGCCTCTCCGAGTTATGCTTAGAGCTGTCAGAGTATTGCAATGCCTCATGGGACTTGTAGTTCCACCACAGCTGGAGTACCAAGTTTAGCCATCACTGGCTTAGTCCATTGCAAGCTGCATACACTTGCATGCAAAAAATGCATAATTCTGAATCAACTCAGAACTATTTGTATCTCATTGACCATCTTTGGTGTTCACCTATGGAAAAGAGGGGGCAAGGATATTGGGATTAGCAATACTGGTCAATTGTGGTTTTCAGAATTGTCTGTCAGAGTCCCACCCTTTATAACCTCTGTAGCTGGCAGCAGAATTGATTTGAGAGCTCCTTTACTTGGGCAGCTGCATTACAAGCAGTTGGCATGGCAGTGATGAGGCATCTGTTCCATGAAGGCATCACTGAGCATGGCGGTTCTTCGCTGCCCGGAGACCTGTGTGTCAAACACTGACCTAGGTGGGGTTACATTGCTGCCATTCAGCTGCATTAAATTATAGCCAGAAGGGGCTATGTGACTGTGAGACCGAAGACTAAACTATGTGCCAAGTGCGCCATTATGCTTCTGTGTGAAAGCGCCCTAATCTATTGTCTTCTATAAATAACATTACTGGGCAAAGCATGTGTCTTGATTTCTGTACTATTGGAATGCCTGATTGTGTGAGGTGCACCAGAAGAGCTTGAGGCTAGGTTCACAATGGGATGTTGAACACAATGCATCTGAACAAAAAAATTGTACCGCACACTATTTCGCATACAGTGAGGGTACAGTGAAGCATACAGACAATGAAAAGTATGCTCCCCTGCACCTTTTAACCTGTGTGTTTAGCAGTAAGTCACTGCAGCAGTGTGTTACCTTAATGCAACACATTACACCACAACGCTAATGTTACATTGACATCAATGCAGTGCGTCGTTCCGTGTTGCAATGCCTCCCTAACATCGCTTCATAACGTACGTTTGTGAACTTAGCCGGACTTGAATTATTTTGATGTATGATATTAATTAATGCTGCCTGTGTAAGGAATTTGTTTTGACAGCTTTTATATTTTCAGGAGGATCGCGAGAATCCCCCAAAGCGAAGCAGGGTGGAGCGTGACCTCGACAACAACCTCATCACCTCAACTCCACGTACTGGTGAAAAACCAAGCAAACCGATTGCCCGTGTGAGGCGGAAAAGTCAAGTCAATGGAGGTTGGTAACGTTTAACCATTACTGTGAGAACTATACTCTTGTTTAAAAAATAAAAAGTAACTGAAATGTGCTCTATTTCCTGCTGTGCAGACATCCATTCCGTTGAATGGAGAGATTCACAGAATTGAAATGAGTCAAGGACATTTTGCAGTGGTGTTTTTTCTTTTTGTTGTTTGTTTTTTTTTCTTCTCATTTCAAAAATGGTCAATACCAGAAATCAGTAGTTAGCATGGGTGGCATATGCATCTATTACAATGATGCCTCACAAATAACTTTACTAATGAGTATGTACTATAGATATTTGGACTGACAGAATCCTTGATTATCCCAGATAAGCTTTTCAAGTCAACACAAATCTGTATTAAAGAGAAACTCGTTGGTGTTCTTTCCTTCCCTGCTACATTTGTCTGTAAATATAGAAGGCTGCTGAGACCCCATCAGGTCTTTGAGGATTAAATGGATCCAATGGCTGCCACAGCCAACACTCCCCATGACTGTGACCACTTTGGCTAGCAATCGTTCACCTTTCTAGTGTGTGTACGTTCAAATTCATCAAACTTTATCTATACTCTAAAGCACGGGTGTCAAACTCCAGTCCTCGAGGGCCACGTCTATACTGGTGTTTAGGATAGACCGAGAAATGGAGAAATGTGTTGATGAACCACACCTTTTCTGATTCAGTCCCATCAATTTGAGCTGTGCCAAAAATGTGTGAGGACCTCGGCCCCTCGAAGACTTGAGCTTGACATCCCTGAACCCTAAAGCATTATAAACTGCATAAGAACAGCTAAAACCATCTTGTTTTAAAGAGACTCTGTACTATAAAAAAAAAAACCCTTGGCGGGGATACTTGCCCCAGGAGGGGGAAGCCTCACAGTCCCAATGAGGCTTCCCTGACCTCTGAAGCCTGCAGGAATCCAGTGCTGCCTCCCCTGAATCCTCCCTCAACCCTCCTGACAAGCTTGAAAAGGCTTGATTTATTATTTACCTTTCCAGGATCCAGCGCAGGCGCACTAGCGGCTCTTTGTTCCGGCTAGACGGAAATAGCAGAGCCAAGTCGTATCCGCTCTACTGCGCAGGCGCAAAGGACTCGCGCCTGTGCAGGAGAGTGGATCGATCGCGTTCCGCTATTTCCGCCTTAACCCGATGGAATAGCAGCTAGTGCTCCTGTGCAGGATCGCAGTAGGTAAATATTT